>NC_086383.1:32067140-32313909 GCF_036588685.1 Mytilus trossulus | reverse complement strand
AATTAACAGATCTTTATAGGTCACTGTAAAGCCTTCAACAATACGCAAAGCCCATACCGCTTTGTCGGCTTTGAAAGACCCCAAAATCACAAATATGAAACCTAACGACAAAACTACATGTATATTAATGTAAAAACAACTGAACGAAAAACAAATGTTTAACACAGCAACAAACGACAACTGAATTACAGGCTCCTAACTTGGTACAGACAAATATATACAAAATGTGGCGGGGTTAAACATGTTAGCGGAATCTCAATCATACCCTTAATTCGGACAGTGATGTAACAGCATAGCATATGAACGAACTATATGTCCATTCTCAATTTTATAAAATTGTGTTGAAAAAGGCTAAATACATATAACAAAACACATGGAGCTGACATGGTACTTGTACATTCCAACAACAAAAAGTACATATCTGAGAAGACTCGCAGTCAGTGATAGCTAGTTCAAAGCCAATAAAAACAAGAGTGCACACACTGAAATGTCTCGCCTTCTTTACTAATCATTGATATTATGTTGATAGTCCTAAGTATAAAGCTTTATTACAACTGTCACATAAACGTTACATTAACCAAGATAACTAAACAAAGACCAATGAACCATGAAAATGAGGTCAAGGTCAGATGAACCATGCTAGGCTGACATGTACAGCTAACAATGCTTCCATAAAACAAATATAGTTGACCTAATACTTATAGTTTAAGAAAAATAGACCAAAACACAAAAACTTAACACTGAGCAATGAACCGTGAAAATGAGGTCAAGGTCAAATAAAACCTGCGCGACTAATATATCATTCATAAAATATTTCCATACACTAAATATAGTTGACCTATGGTTTATAGTATCAGATAAAAAGACCAAAACTGAAAAACTTAACTTTGACCACTGTCCGTTAGACATGTTCACCTTACAATCATTCCATACAACAAATATAGTAGACCTATTGCATAAAGTATGAGAAAAACAGACCAAAACACAAAAACTTAACTATAACCACCGAACCATGAAAATGAGGACAAGGTCATATGACACCTGCCAGTTGGACATGTACACATTACAGTCCTTCCATACACCGAATATACTAGCCCTATTGCTTATAGTATCTGAGATATGGACTTGACCACCAAAACTTAACCTTGTTCACTGAGCCATGAAATGAGGTCGAGGTCAAGTGAAAACTGTCTGACGGGCATGAGGACCTTGCAAGGTACGCACATACCAAATATAGTTATCCTATTACTTATAATAAGAGAGAATTCAACATTACAAAAAATCTGAACTTTTTTTTCAAGTGGTCAGTGAACCATGAAAATGAGGTCAAGGACATTGGACATGTGACTGACGGAAACTTCATAATATGAGGCATCTATATACAAAGTATGAAGCATCCAGGTCTTCCACCTTCTAAAATATAAAGTTTTTAAGAAGTGAGCTAACACTGCCGCCGCCGGATCACTATCCCTATGTCGAGCTTTCTGCAACAAAAGTTGTAGGCTCGACAAAAATCGTGCATCAAGACTAAATTATCAATCAGATCCAACATACAATAAATGGATGTAGTGGAAAGACGTCATATAAACAGTTAGAGAAAACCATTACCTTGTTCAACGTCAAGATACATGCGTCGACAGATGGTAGATCCATTAAAGTGCATATGTATATAACAATAGTATCTAGTCTGCTTTTAATTTACGGTAGCAAAATCTATATTTATACCAATAACAAAATGTTGTGTCCTAAGTCAACGGATGCCCCATCTGCACTATCATTTCCATGTTAAGTGGACCGTGAAAATGGGGTATAATCTCTAATTTGGCATTAAAAAGATCATATCACAAGGAACATTGGTACCAAGTTTCAAGCTGATAGGACTTCAACTTCATGAAAAACTTCTCGACCAAAATCTTTAACCTACCTGGACCAAAAATCTTTAACCTGAAGCGGGTTTTTTTGGTGGTTTTTTCCATGGAATGTTTTTGGTATTTGTTTAAACATGTAGACCACTTGTCCTTTCAAATGTCACAAGGTCAAGGTCATAATACACTTTGAAGATCAATGTTAAATTTCATCATGACCTGATATTGACCTCAAATTGAAGGTCTTAAACTACTGATCATTTTTGCAGTTTATAGTAGGTTGCTATTTGTTACCATTTAAAAGATATACACACAATTTTATACTTTTAAGAATCATCCCGTCGTAACTTTTGAAAAGACAGTCGGACACTTTTGAGTTCAGTGTATAAAATGTAGATCTCATCGAGAGGAACATTTTATACGGTGTAAGTATGCAGCAAACTCTTATCGTTTTCTTAATATGCAAGCTTAAAATTGCAGCGTAATTTTTTTTTGCACTTGGTGACCTTTGGCCTTGGGTGCAAATTGAAGGTCACATGAACTTATGATTATTGGTGTAGGTCCCAAGTGTTTACGACTTTTGGTTCTTGAGATAAATTGTGTATATTTTTTCAAGGGAAATAAATCCTTATAAGGGTTAACAACAAAATGATTGTATATGTTTATTACCATTGCCATCTGGTCTTGTACATGTTGCCATTTTCAAATCGATTCTATCTTCAATACTTTTTGAGAAAAATGCAAAAGAAATAAATTGCTTCAAGGGGACATAACTCTCATAGGGAATAATGAAATCCTTAGCAGCCTCATATGGTAATACATCATGATGAGATCTACCTATTGTCCAAATAAGGTCATGATATCTTCAAAAACAACGAGGGGGGGGGGCCATGTCGGAAAAAAAACAATAAAAGGGGAATAACTTCTACAGGGGATGATGAAATCCTACACAGCCGCATCTGGTAATACTTCATGATGAGATCTACCGATGGTCCATATTTGGTCTTGTTACTCCAATAGAAACGAGGGGAAGCCATGTCAAAAAAATGCTGGAAGAAACTTCTAAAATAAAAAACTTTTTAAGAAGTTAGCTAAAATCGCCGTCAGATCACTATCCCTGTGTCGAGCTTTCTGCAACAAAAATCGCAGGATTGACAATAAACTACAGAAAGGTTTGATGGAAATAGAGATTAATGTTGAGTGAGTTTGGGTGAATGTATATGAAAGTGATCTGTACTTGAGGAACGATTGATGTGTATCTCAAAAATAAACATAGACTCCTGAAAGATTTGAAAGATTTGATGATAATACAAACTAATGTTGACTAAGTTTGTGTGTATGTAAATTGAAGTGATGTGTATTCATAGACTATGAAAAGTTTTATGATAATACAGATTAATGCAAACTAAAGTTACACATGTTAGAGAAGGGAATGTACATTTGTAACTACGTACATAGAAGGACAAGGATAAAAACTAAATGTTCCTCCAGACTAAAAAAAGTCTATTTAAATGCTTGACAGAATGGTTGACAACATGATAGAATGATTGATAAGGGTAACATCATATAACCCGACCTATAAACCATATAGACCCCAACAGCTACAAAGCAATATCCATATTCATTATTCATGTATGTGTGTCTGTTTGATATTTTGTAATTGGTTGTTATATTTAATTGTATTTCATGAGGGCCTCAGGGAAGATTAGCTTTATAGCTAACTGTGTAACCCTCTTTAAATAAAGAATTATTATTATTATTATTATTATCAAACTTAGGAATGAGGAAAATCAACTCCACATGCTCCAAACATCCCTTCCTTGCACAGGAAGTTTCTTCATATGTTTTATTTCTGTGTGGCAACTTTTGTAACTCAGAATTGTTAACATAAATTTATTTGACAAAATAAGTCATATATAAATGTCCAATTATATACATATAATAAAAGGATAAATCTACAGCAAAATAATAAATGAACCAGATAATCAAGTCTACACAAATATTTAGGTAAAAGAACAAATATATACATGCATTGTACATCAAATAGTTGATTATTGTAAAATTAAAATACTGACACATGAGGTATAAGCAATATAAAGGTAAACATAAAAATATATTTCAGAAAACAATGATTAATATGAAAAATATTTGTTAATTTTAACAATAAACTAGAGGCTCTAAAGAGCCTGTGTCGCTCACCTTGGTCTATGTGAATATTAAACAAAGGAAGCAGATTGAAAATTGACTACAAAGGTCAATAACTCCTACAGGGGTCAATTGACCATTTCGTTCATGTTGACTTATTTGTAGATCTTACTTTGCTGAACATTATTGCTGTTTACAGTTTACCTATATCTATAATAATATTCAATATAATAACCAAAAACAGCAAAATTTCCTTAAAATTACCAATTCAGGGGCCGCAACCCAAAAAACAGTTTGTCCAATTCATCTGAAAATTTCAGGGCAGATAGATCTTGACCTGATTAACAATTTTACTTCATGTCAGATTTTCTCTAAATTATTTGGTTTTTGAGTTATAAGCCAAAAACTGCATTTTACCCCTATGTTCTATTTTTAGCCGTGGCGGCCATCTTGGTTTGATGGCCAGGTCACGCCACACATTTTTTAAACAAGAAACCCCAAAGATGATTGTGGCCAAGTTTGGATCAATTTGGCACAGCAGTTTCAGAGAAGAAGATTTAAGTAAAAGATATATAAAATTTACGAAAAAATGGTTAAAAATTGACTTTAAAGGGCAATAACTCCTAAAGAGGTCAACTGACCATTTTGGTCATGTTGACTTATTTGTAAATCTGACCTTGCTGAACATTATTGCTGTTTACAGTTTACCTATATCTATAATAATATTCAATATAATAACAAAAAACAGCAAAATTTCCTTCAAATTACCAATTCAGGGGCCGCAACCCCAAAACAGGTTGTCCAATTCATCTGAAAATTTCAGGGCAGATAGATCTTCACCTGATTAACAATTTTACCCAATGTCAAATTTGCTCTAAATGCTTTGGTTTTTGAGTTATAAGCCAAAAACTGCATTTTACCCCTATGTTCTATTTATAGCCATGGCGGTCATCTTGGTTAGTTGGCGGGGTCACCGGACACAATTTTTAAACTAGATACCCCAATGATGATTGTGGCCAAGTTTCAAATAATTTGGCCCAGCAGTTTCAGAGGAGAAGATTTTTCTAAAAGATTACTAAGATTTACGAAAAATGGTTAAAAATTGACTATAAAGGGCAATAACTCCTAAAGTGGTCAACTGATCATTTTGGTCATGTTGACTTATTTGTAGATCTTACTTTGCTGAACATTATTGCCTTTTACAGTTTATCTCTATCTGAAATAATATTCAAGATAATAACCAAAAACAACAAAATTTCCTTAAAATTACCAATTCAGGGGCAGCAACCTAACAACAGAATGTCAGATTCATCTGAAAATGTCGGGGCAGATAGATCTTCACCTGATTAACAATATTACCCCATGTCAGATTTGCCCTAAATGCTTTGGTTTTTGAGTTATAAGCCAAAAACTGCATTTTACCCCTATGTTCTATTTATAGCCATGGCGGCCATCTTGGTTAGTTGGCGGGGTCACCGGACACAATTTTTAAACTAGATACCCCAATGATGATTGTGGCCAAGTTTGGTTAAATTTGGCCCTGTAGTTTCAGAGGAGAAGATTTTTGTAAAAGTTAACGACGGACGACGACGGACGACGACGACGGACGCAAAGTGATGAGAAAAGCTCACTTGGCCCTTCGGGCCAGGTGAGCTAAAAATCAGATAATGTTCAAATGAAAAAATATGTAGAACCTTTCCTTCAATTTTAAAATAATTTATGCATATAAACTGTTTCTTAAAATAGGAATTCTATAATTATTAAAAATTTCACAAATTTTGCCCAAGCAACTGTTAATCAACTTAATATAATAATTTTGGATCCTGATTTGAACCAACTTAATTGAAAACTGGGCCCATAATAAAAAATCTACGTACATGTTTAGATTCAGCATTTCAAACAAGCCCAAGAATTCAATTTTTGTTAAAATCAAACTTAGTTTAAATTTGGACCCTTTAAACTTTAATGTAGACCAATTTGAAAACGGGACCAAAAATTAAGAATCTACATACACAGTTAGATTTGGCATATCATACAACCCCAAATTTTCATTTTTTTGATGAAATCAAACAAAGTTAAATTTTGGACCCCGATTTAGACCAACTTGAAAACTGGGCCAATAATAAAAAATCTAAGTACATTTTTAGATTCAGCATATCAAAGAACCCCAAGGATTCAATTTTTGTTAAGTTCAATTTTTGATGAAATCAAACAAAGTTCAATTTTGGACCCTTTAGGCCCCTTATTCCTAAACTCCCAAAATCGAACCAAACCTTCCTTTTATGGTCATAAACCTTGTGTTTAAATTTCATAGATTTCTATTTATTTATACTAAAGTTATGGTGCGAAAACCAAGAATAATGCTTATTTGGGCCCCTTATTCCTAAACTGTTGGGACCTCAACTTCCAAAATCAATTCCAACCTTCCTTTTGTGGTCATAAACCTTGTGTTAAAATTTCATAGATTTCTATTCACTTTTACTAAAGTTAACGTGCGAAAACTAAAAGTATTCGGACAACGACGACGCAGATGACGAAGCCAACGTGATACTAATATACGACCAAATTTTCAATTTTTGCGGTCTTATAATAAAATGCTAATTATCACTGGTATAAGTTTCATAACATTTGGTAAAGGCAAACTTGAGTTTAAGAACTTTTTGTAATGGACAAATAAATATATAAATATTGATTACAATGTATATAACAAAGTTTGAACAAGTTCATATGTTTTGACAAAAATCATTTTAAATTCATAGTTTACATGGTTAATGTAACCTAAATCGATTTATTTACAATTCATTTTAACCTGTGTAGCTAACATTGGTCTATTAGCATATTCAACAATTGAAACTGTTCATCATTGCAGATGACATATATAATTCATGACAAAATTCAATGTTGATTGCCAACTGTGGCAGTGGCACAATTTTAAAACAAGATTCCAAAACTATGATTGTGACAAAGTTTCAGGAGATTCTGCTGCAGCCAAATGATAAGATAATGAAAAACTCAATTGACCCTGTAGGTCATGTGAGCTAAAGATATACAAAAATGTGTCTACAGGACAAGATTTCACACTAAGACTGTCCTTTTTCAGGTACAATGAAACAAACTTTGGCATAAAATTTAGAAGGATTGCACCATAAGGAACATGTGACGACAACTTTATTCTAAACTAACTTGACCAAAACCTTAAACCTGACCCAGGAAAGACAGACAAACAAATGGACCAACAGACTTGAAAACATAATGACCCTCTAAGATTGTAGGCAGGTCATGATCATATACACTTGATATTATTTCTTAACCACAAATGAAAACTACATGGACCACTGGTCTTTATAATGATACTGATCCAATAAAAAAATTAGAAATTCTTTCATGCATTGATAATTGCATTTGTAGATCTAGAAAAAATTCAGTTAAATATATATATATGATTTCACGATTATTTCATACAAAGCTATATATATGACATTAATAAACTAGAGGCTCTCCAGAGCCTGTGTCGCTCACCTCTTACTTGGGCTTTTGAAATCATATAAAAACAGATAAAATCATAACAGATACTTAAATAATGATTGAGGCCAAATTGGTTTAATATTACATTCCATTCTGTGGTTCTCTAAAAGAAGACATTTGTATGCACTTCTCCTAGCTATAGGGTGCTATATTAAACTAAGTCCCCTGCTAGTGGCCATCTTGGATGATAGATCGACTACAAAGTAACAACACTTGGCCAGCACATCATAAGAAACATTCATGCTATGTTTGGATTCATTCCATTCAGTGGTTCTCTATAAGAAGACATTTGTATGTATTTCCCATAGGGTCCTATGTTAAACTAAGTCCCTCACTGGTGGCTATCTTGGATGATGGATCGGCTACAAAGAAACAACACTTGGTGAGCATGTCATAAGACACTTTCATGCTATGTTTGGTTTCTTTTCATCTAGTGGTTCTCTAAAAGAAGACATTTGTATGTATTTCCTATAGGGTCCTATGTTAAACTAAGTCCCACACTGGTGGCCATCTTGGATGATGGATTGGCTACAAAGTAACAATACTTGGTCAACACCTCATAAGGAACATTCATGTGTGGTTCAATTCCATTCAGTGGTTCTCTAGAAGAATTTCAAAATGTAAAAAATTAACGACGACTACAACAGAAGTCGGAAGCCAGGTGATGAGAATAGCTCACTTGGCCTCACAGGCCAGGTGAGCTAATAAAATGTAAATTTTGACATAGTGTGTTCAAACTTAATGGAATTTTTTCAGGAACACTATCAACATCAAAATAAATATCTTAATCCACAGTATTTATATACAATGGCTATATGAAATATAAACAACTTAAGGGTGTAGAGATTGGGAACAGGAAATATCACCTATAACTGTTTTGGATGACACTTGTTTTTTTAATCAGGTTTTGAAATACTTTCACATAGCAATTAAGCACAATGGGCATGAAAAATTAAAGAATTTGATTGTTTTTATGCGGCAACATTATAAAGCATAACATGAAAGCTGAAATATGTTTAAAAATTATATATACTGTGAAAGTACTTTAATTCATGGGGTACCAATTTTCACGGTTTTCGTTGATGATTGTTTTCTACAAATTTAAGTGTCCATCGAAATAAAACAACCATTGTGCGAATCAAGACATGGAAAGATCCCCATGAAGGTTGGACTTCTGATATGATCTAGAAAATATATTGAATAACCTTGAATCTAAAAATACTTTAATAGCAGTCACAGAACTACAACTGCATGCAGGATTTTACCAATTTAATCTTTAATAACCTAAACTGTACAACTTTTGATCTTTTAATTCTCATAAAAATATTTTTTTTCCGATGAAAGTCAGATTTCCATTATTGATATGCTCGTATGATAAAGTGTTCATTTTAAATCCTCAAAGTTCTCGTACATATGGGAAATAATAATTTCATGCTGGGCTTTATTTTGATAAGAATTATTTGACAATTCAAGATACGTTTATAGCATTTGTTAATGATACTGATTTCTGGTTATGGCCTAATTACACTTTATCTTGTGTTAATTAGTGTTATCACTATGATTTACACAGCGTTTCTAAAGGCTTTAATTTTTCAATTTCTTTTTTTTAGAAAACTAAAACCCCGAATTTAAAAACCCAAGAACATGTTAATATTTCTCAAACCACGAAAATTGATACCCATGAAATTAAAGTACTTTCACAGTATTATACTTTAAGGCTTCAAAAATATGTGCCAATGAGGCTAGAAAAGATTATTGACATTACTTTATAAGCAGATCAAATCTTGGAAGGCTGGGAAAAAATTTAATTGAAAAAAAAAATGAATACAACAATGAAAGTCTATATATATAAACTGTATGTTATTTGTTTTTAAATTTTAAATATGTACAGCAATATGATTGGTGTCATTAAGCAAGAGGAATGTGTGGATTATACTACGGCCTACATCCTTAGTATTAAAAAAAAAAAAAGGAGAATGTGTCTATGGGTCACAGATGATGCCGTACTTGCATATCATTAAAAATGGGAATACCTAGGTAAAAGTAAACGCCACCCAAATTCCAGTATGATATGTATTTTAAAGTAAAAAGCATTGTGTAACTAATTTATAATATTTGGTTGAGGGAAACTAAAGTAAGAGAATGGAAAACAAATTTTGAGAGATACATACTGATGAACGTACGGACATGGGTTACACTGAATGCGTCTCCCACTGTGGCAGGGGCATTTATCATTTATCAAATAAACAAAACCTGACTATTTTTCCTTATCCCACTACATTTGTAACCCTAATATGCACACCACACAACCTTACAAAAAGTAAAAAACCAGATTCTAACCAGATCCAGTTTTTGTTCACTGGATAAAATGTCAATTAACCAGTTGCTTCACTTTTTTTTACCACAGATATAGTGTTGGCTTTATTCAAAACTACCTCTACCCTTTTTTATTGGAAAAATATGCTCAATTTTCATTCATTTGGAAAATTTAGAATAAACCATGAATTTGACTGAAACTTCAATTTACAGACCCCTTTCAAGAGTCAAACCCTGCTTTGAAATAACACCCCTTTTTGTCAGTGATGATACATAAATAGACCCTCAAATCTGCACATATACTCATTTTAGGCATGAAAAATGTATAAATGAGTGTCTTTCAGTTTATATTCGTGCACAATTACTACTGAAACTGCACCGTTTGGGAAAGAAGTTGTCTTTTTGGGAATAATTTTACGCCATTTTTTTTTTCAAATTGGGATTCTTCTCTGGGGGAAAAAGCCTTTATTCTGCACTAATTTAAGGCAAACAATATCACTGTACCAGAACCATGATATTTCTATCATAACCTTAAGATCTTAAACACAAAAGTATTCATTAAAATCTTGTATCTGTAAACACCCCAACCAGAATAAAAAATCAACTAACTCATTTCTAGACTCCATTTTCATTATATCAAACGATTTTGTGTAGTATATTGTTGACCTATGACTGTCTGTTATGTTGTTTGCCATCAATGCCTCATAATGGTTGAACTCTGTGTCCATGTACAGAAAAATTATCTAAAATAATAAAATATGAGGAAATTATAACATACATGTATATATATATGCAAAATTGCTTAAATATAACCCTAATTAACATGTATCCAGTCATTATATTATGTAATAATTAAACAAAAGGCTTCTAAATCAATATTGCCCACCTATAATTTTTGTGTAGTTGAATATTTTTGCTGTTTGATTCCTAATAATGTGTTTTTAATATGCCATTCAAAGTCCTGTCTACTATCTATCATAGTTTCTGCCAAAATCTTAAGATTTTGAATAAAATCAGTAATTCTATAAGGAACCTTAATTTATACAAGATATCATAAGGATGATTCAATCCAATGTTAGATGAAGCTGGTTAAGAAGTTTTAGAGGAGAAGATCTTTACAAAGATGATGACAGAACACCAGTGAATGCTGAGTAATGGAGCGATTAAGCTCTGATTGATTTTTTTTGTTGTAAAATTCATCTATCAAGCTCATTCTTTTTTGTTTTCTTGATGCCTTATTTAAAGTTCCTCTCTATGTATATGTTACACTCTCAAACATGTCCCCTCCCCTACCCCCCCCCCCAAAAAAAAAAATAATCAAAGAGCTGAATAGCTCTGAGGGGAAAGACGGCCCTTGTTTCTATTTAATTATTTTTTTTGGAAAAGGGGGGGGGGGGTATCTTTTGATAGTCTTCATATAAAGAATGAAAAAAAGAACAGATAGAACATGTAGAAAGGTTGACGATATTATCCTTCACTGGTTATTTAAATCATTCTCCGAGATGGTGCACTAATTACACATTGGTATTTGTTAAATTTAAACATAATAATGTTTGCTGTAGATGATTCAAACATCAACATGCAATACTTTAATTTGTAGGTGAACAACTTTCATTTGAAGTAAACAAAAGATCGTGGGGATACATGATATATCCCTGCTTCTGCGTAGTGTGGCATTCCAAGAATGACGTCACTATAAAATACAATGTAGGTTAGATATATTTAGAATATCTCGTCATACTGATTTTTCCGGATTGTAAAAGAAACATAAACGGTTTAAAGGAGAGCTCAAGATACGATAATTTCGTGAGAAACAGAAGGGAAATGTGTAAAAAGGTGTTTAAAGTCAAACTATTCATTTCTGGGTCTCCTTCTCTTCAATCTTAGTAAGATTTCTTGAGGGGTTTTCCACATTATAACCAGGTGCTCCGCAGGGCGCAGCTTTATACGACCGCAGAGGTCGAACCCTGAACAGTTGGAGCAAGTATGGACAAAACATTCAAGCGTGATACAGCTCTGAATTTGGATTGTGATCAAATTTTTGACATTACATGTTTTTTTTTTACACAAAACAAATGTCATGATTTTACAAATCAATTAAAGATTTCTTCTTCAAACTTTTTAAATCTAAAATAAATAGTTGACACACCATAGGTTTCTGACACAGAATGAATGTGATCTAATGAACTTAAAAGTTTTTTTTTTGCCTTTGAGCAATTCACTATGCTGTTGAATATTAATCCTCTCAAAAAAATGTTTGAAGAAATTTTTTTTTTTATTTATGAAATCTGAAATGAGAAAAATTTAAACCCCCCCCCCCCCCTTTTTTTTCACATCCCCGCTTCCCTTTTTCCAAAACTGATATTAATTCAAATTTCTAATGGAGTTTGCAACAATAACTACTCTTTTAAATACATCATAAAATATTAAAATGTAAAATAAAGTGTTTGTTATCACTGAATGGTAAAGATTGGTTGGTAGTAAAAGTGAATATACATTGTTTATTGGATAAAACAATAAAAAAAACTTCATCAGCAACATTTTATATTGGCAAATTTCCAATGAAGTTATTTACATAAAGTTATTGGCAAATAAAAATAGAAAATGACATCATAGTCATGTCTGGCAAATGTCCAACATACATTATCTAAAAACATTTTAGATAAGATAAGGAAAAAAGCTTCATCAGCAACATTTTATATTGGCAAATTTCCAATGAAGTTATTTACATAAAGTTATTGGCAAATAAAAATAGAAAATGACATCATAGTCATGTCTGGCAAATTTCCAACATATATTATCAACTATTATTCTATACAAAGAAAGATAACTCCAATTGAAAATTAATTGCTATTGCACAATATTGTGCAATTAGATATTTCTTGCTATTGTGCAATACTGTGCAATTGAAAATTTTTTGCTATTGCACAATACTTGATATGGAATCCTGATTTGGACCAACTTGAAAACTGGGCCCATAATCAAAAATCAAAGTACATATTTAGATAAAGCATATCAAATAAGCCCAAGAATTTAATTTTTTTTTACATCAAACTTAAGTTTAATTTTGGACCCTTTGGACCTTAATGTAGACCAATTTGAAAACTGGACCAAAAATTAAGAATCTACATACACAGTTAGATTTGGCATATCAAAGAACCCCAATTATTCAATTTTTAATGAAAACAAACAAAGTTTAATTTTGGACCCCAATTTGGACTAACTTGAAAACTAGGCCAATAATTAAAAATCTAAGTACATTTTTAGATTCAGCATATCAAAGAACCCCAAGGATTTAATTTTTGTTAAAATCAAACTAAGTTTAATTTTAGACCCTTTGGACCTTAATGTAGACCAATTTGAAAACGGGACCAAAAATTAAGAATCTACATACATAGTTAGATTCGGCATATCAAAGAACCCCAATTATTCAATTTTTGATGAAATCACACAAAGTTCAATTTTGGACCCTTTGGGCCCCTTATTCTGTTGGGACCAAAACTCCCAAAATCAATACCAACCTTCCTTATATGGTCATAAACCTTGTGTTTAAATTTCATAGATTTCTATTTACTTATACTAACGTTATGGTGCGAAAACCAAGAAAAATGCTTATTTGGGTCCCTTTTTGGCCCCTAATTCCTAAACTGTTGGGACCTAAACTCCCAAAATCAATACCAACCTTCCTTTTGTAGTCATTAACATTGTGTTTAAATTTCATTGATTTCTATTTACTTAAACTAAAGTTATTGTGCGAAAACCAAGAATAATGCTTATTTGGGCCCTTTTTTGGCCCCTAATTCCTAAACTGTTGAAACCAAAACTCCCAAAATCAATCCCAACCGTTCTTTTGTGGTCATAAACCTTGTGTCAAAATTTCATAGATTTCTATTAACTTAAACTAAAGTTATAGTGCGAAAACCAAGAAAATGCTTATTTGGGCCCTTTTTGGCCCCTAATTCCTAAAATGTTGGGACCAAAACTCCCAAAATCAATACCAACCTTCCTTTTGTGGTCATAAACCTTGTGTTAAAATTTCATAGATTTCCATTCACTTTTACTAAAGTTAGAGTGCGAAAACTAAAAGTATTCGGACGACGACGACGACGACGCCGACGCCAACGTGATAGCAATATACGACGAAAAATTTTTCAAATTTTGCGGTCGTATAAAAACGAAATGAATGATGTGAGGGAATGTCACTATGGTCAACCCCATAGGGGATTGACGGCTTGAAGCCGTCTTCCCCAAAAAATGTGTCAAATACTCTCAAATGATTGTATCTCTCAAACTTGTCATTAACTTCCCAATTTACCCAAACACTCTGATAATTGTTATTTGTCAAAACTTGTAGACTTAAGTTAGGACACAAAAAATTCAAGCTTGATACTGTTTGAATTTGGATAGTGTTAATATTTTTTCGACATATTATAGGTTTCGGACACTAAATTAAATTTTAATTTTGGACTCTTCAAACCTTAATATGAAATAATTTGAAAATTGAGCCCGAAATAAAAATTTTAAATGCACAATTAGATTTTAGCTTATTAAACAGCCGCAATAATTCAGTCCTAGATGAAATCAAACAAAGTTTTATTTTGGACCCTTGGAACCTCATTCAAATAGCAATATAAGACAATAACCCCAAAAATCAAAGACTTTAAATTAATCCAATTGCAATTGGTTAAAAGATTTGTATACATTTTCAATAGGTTTCCTGTGTTGTTTTTGCACATGCAATATTGTGCTATTGCACATGTTGCACAATTAACAAATTGTATAAAATTTTCTTTAACCCTTTCACCGATTGCTGCCCAGACAGAAGCTACTCTGAGACGATGGCTTCCCTGGCTACTATTACTCATGTGGGAGATCTTCATAATAAATGTCAATAAAAACTTGTTTGTAGTTATTTGTGTATTTATTTCATTCACTAACACCATGTTCACAGTTTTGTTAATGTTTTGATAATTTTTTCTTCATAAAATGTTCAAATGTTCAAAGGAGTATGTTCGATAAGATCCTAAAATGGCCCCCTTTTATAGCGTAAATTTCAAATTCGGATTTATCGACCAATAACACGATAAATTATAGCTAACACATTGACTAGCTAGGATATAAACCATTTTGTTGAAAATTTTACGTTTCTGCGTTTCATTATGACGTCACAAGTTGTACTCATATTGATTTTCACGAAAAAATCAATGAAAATGGGTAAATTTCTATAGATTGTTGGACAGGAAACATAGAGTGCATACGTCGACAACAAAGATCTTTTAAAATAATGTCTGTGAAGACATTTCACATGTCTTATTTGAATCTTAAGCTTGTCCACGCCTGCGCTCTATGTTTCTTGGTCCTTTATTTGGTTGGAATCTAGCTGATTTTGTCAAATTTCACCAAAATCCCTTATCTTGACCTTTTTTGGATGTAAAATTCAACGTGCTGGAATTAAACTTTGACAAAAACAGTTCTGTTTAACTTTCTAACATGTCTTTAAGGCAACTTAAAACATTTATTGTCTTGTAACTATGAACTTTATAATTGGGGCCAAATATGGCCCTTACCGAACTTACTCCTTTTCAGCATTTTTTAGGTGAAATTATTAAAATTTCGCTCTTTGACCCCAAATCGTAATTTTTTAACCCAAAACGACAAAATTTTGAAAAATTTTATGAGGCTGTACAAATTCCTCACACTGAACGATGTCCATTCCAAGTGTTTTGTACATAAAACGACATTTTATGTCAAAAAAGTATACTAGTTTGGCTTCAATTCTTTCATATTCTTTCAAAAAAAATGTTCCCTCATTTCAAATTCTCGTAAATTCCGTAAATTTCCTCTGATTTTGACACGATTTTCAACAAACGGAAGCGCCATGTTTACACTTTCATCCGGGTATTCATCAAAGAAAGATAACTCATGTTTGCACTGTTTTAAGGTAGCACAATACAAAGATTTTTTTCACTCCCAATCAGATAACTTTAAACTGATGTAATTCATTTCATCCTTCTTTATATTTTATAAATGAGGTACCAAAAGAAAGAAGAAAGATTAATCTTTCAAATTGTGATAATTTCATTATGACATAATTATTATATATATCAATTGTTATGTAATTAGTTGCTATATTGTGATATCCACACTTGAATGAATTTAGCTTCTTTGTTCTTCATAGCATCCCAAAATATTTTATAGATTGTTGTACAACACAGCTTGACCTCCAAAACTGTGTCTCAGATTTCCAAAAACATCAATAGAACAAATTTTATACCCAATTGAATTTAGTGATCTCTTATGAATTGATGTTGCAAACTTCATTGAAGATTTATGAGAGAATGAAATACAATAAGAAAAATCTGAGACACAGTTTGGGAGGTCAAATGGTGTTGTGCAAGAATCTATAAAATATTTTGGGATGCTATGAATAACAAAGAAGCTAAATTCATTCAAGTATGGACATCACAATATAGCAACTAATTACATAACAATTAATTATGTAATAATATGTCATAATGAAATTATCACAATTTGAAAGATTAATCATTCTTCTTTCTTTTGGTACCTCATTTATAAAATTTAAAGAAGGATGAGTGGAATTACATCAGTTTAAAGATGTCTGATTGGGGATGAAAAATCTTTGTATTGTGCTACCTTAAGCGGGAAGTATAAAAGAGGTATTCTGATCCCGGTAAAACGGGACTCATCGTCAGCTGTCTGAAGCGTGAATCCCGGTAAATTGGGACTCATCTGCGAAAGGGTTAAAGGGCAATAACTCCTTAAGGGGTCAATTGACAATTTTGATCATATTAACTTTTATGTAGATCTTAATTGGCTGAACATTTTTACTGCTACAGTTTATCTTTATCAATAATAAAATCAAGATATTAATCAATTAACAGCTGTACCATTTGATAAGCCCATGGCTTTTTCAATAAAGTTCAATAACTTCTAAATGTTGTATCAGAAATTTATAAAAAAAAATAAAGGGAGGTTATCTTAATAGAAATAAATCAGTCATCAAAGTTTAATGACAACTGTTCTATGCAAATTTATGATATTGTCCAAAACCTTGAAAATCACCCCGCTTTTATGAATAAAATCTTATAACTTGGAAATGTAAAATCTAAAATTTATAAAAATCAAAAGGGAGCTCACAACAAAAGATATCAACCATTTACCAAATTTTCATAAATATGTCTGAAAACTAGAAAATACCCTTTTTTTTGTAATGAATAAAACTCCATAAATTGGAAATATACCGGAAGTCGAAAATTTATAACATAAAAAAAAGAGCTTATGTCAATAGATATAAACAATTCACCAAAGTTTCTAGTACCTAATGCCACTATTAGCAGATTTTGAACTTCTTACAAACCAGCTTAAAACATATTAACTTACCTCTGTCCCCATGCAAACAATACCTAGACTCTTAGGAACAAACACAGAGTGCCAACATTCTGATAAAAGCTGTGATCCAATCTGTCCAAGTACCTGCTTTTTTAAATGTTTTTCTATCCAAGGGGTTTTGGCGTCATCATTATCATCTTGCATCTTTAATGCATCTTTTTTCACCTATTAACACACAAACAAACAAAAATTATATTAGGCACAAAACTGGGGAAGGGCCCAGTAGAACCTCACCCTTCCCCAGTTTCTTAGCCTCATACAAAAAAGTAGCTGATTTCTCAGTTGCCAACCCTACTAAAACTAGTTATGCCATAAATTTGAATTGATTTTGCTACACAATGGTGTATGACACGACTACCATTGATGTTGTCGGCATCATTTATAGCATATTTTTTTTCTGAGACAAGTGTCTGTCGACATTGACCTAATATTGTATATTACTTGCTCTGTTTTGTCATCTGGACAGAAATAATAATTTTTCGTCTTCTCACTGTCAGTCAGCATGGTCAGGAGTACTACTTGTACAAGTAATTTTTCTTTACTTGGAGAAGTTAAGGCCACACCAATTTCATTCCTTGTTCGATGGACCCGCCCGCACCTATTTTTTCAAACAGAATTTTTTTATTTTTTTTATATTCCCGCTTCCCGCATCCGGAAATGTAATCGTGTCCATTTCCAGCACCGTTTGTTTTTGTAAATATTATAAACAGATATTTGCACTTGTTTTTATAATCACAATCTAACATATATTTATAACGATTTTAAACATATAAGCACCCAAGTACACTGTGTCAATGTCTGTGATAATATTTGATTCAGCATGAACCCCATTTATCCCAAATGGGAGTGCTCCGATATTAATAGAAAACAGAGGAAAATACATGTACAGAACAAAACATTGGTTTCCTTCCCCCTTACTTAGATTCCCTATCAAAATATGTTCGTTGTTAGAAATAAACTTCAAAGAACTTTGGAAAGAAATGCCTTCAACTGCAATATGCTGGCGATACAAAACTATCCATACCCCCTGCATGTTTGTGCACCTGTCCTGATTGACTCAGGGGCCTGTCGTTCAGCAGTTAGATATCGTTCGTTGATGTTCATAAATATTATTTGGTATTTTCCCGTTTGTATATATATAAATTAGATCGTTGGTTTTCCTGTTCGAATTGTGTACACTTATAATTTTGGGGTCCCTTATAGCTTGCTGTTTGGTCTGGGTCAAGGCTCTGCCGTACGTACTATGACCTGTATTTGCTATTATCCCTTTATTTATTGGTATTCCTAAATGAAAGATTTTGTACACACAGATGATCAAGTACACGATAATGACAAAATTATTTTCATTTACCTGTGTAGGATATGACTTTTCACAAAAGTGATGATTTTCTGTAAATTGTTTAATATTTCACAGTGGTATCTTACTTTGAATTTGTTTAAACATGTTTATTTACTTTTGACCTTAATTATTTATCATTTATAAATTTATTAACTATGAATTAGCATTCAGTTATCGAAGATCAAATTTATTCGTTCATTGTGTTTTAATTTGCATAACTTTGAGTTAAGCCTTCCAATTCAGTCAGAGCTCAGACATAAACAAGCCGATTTTTGTTTTTGACTTAAATAAGTCGAAACATGTATTTATTATAAAAATGTAGTTTCAATTTTAGACTTATCTAAGTCAGAAAATGACAGACTTGTTTAGGTCTATTTATGTTGGTGAAAAAACTTAATGTTACTTTGTGGCCAAACTACACCACCTATGACAGCAAAAACCTGTATGAGAGTTCACAAGGACTTGAGCTATCTATATTTAATTATCTAATTGAACATCCTTACTAAACACAGATGTTTTACCTCATTAAGTGTGATTCCAGGTGGTTGCATTGTAAGGTTAATTAACATTATCTCCGATTTTTTAGACTCTCATTCATATTTTTCTATAGAAGACAAAGCATTGGCTTTCAATGTTGTCATTATTTGATTTAGATGCATGACCTCCTTATAAGTATGCGTGGGTCTTGAAGTTAACCAATTTTGATCACTCATCGACTTGTAGGAGTCGATATTTGCAACTTTTTGATTCTGGTCAATTATTTCTTGTTAAACAATATTGGACTTATTCAAGTCGTATTTTGTCTTACATTAAAGGGAGACAAATCCTAAAACTTACAAATTTAGACCTCAAAGAGTCAAAAGCAGATTCAGACTTATTTATGTCTGAGCTCTGACTGTGTCATGCAATTGATCAATTGATATTTTATAGTGTGTTTTTCTATGTTGTGATGTTATACTATTGTTTCAGAAAAGGGAGAGGGTGTCGGTACCATTAACATTAACAATGTTTGCACCTGTCCTGAAGTCATGAATCTGATGAACAGTAGTTGTTGTCTGTTTATGTAGTTTCTCGTTTCTCGTTTTTATATCGATTAGACTGTTGGTTTTCCCGTTTGAATGGTTTTACATTACTAATTTTTGGGGCCCTTTATAGCTTGCTGTTGCTTGACCTTTAATGGTTTACTTTTATAAATTGTTATCTGGATGGAGAGTTGTTTCATTGGCACTCATACCACATCTTCCTATATCTATTAAACTTACTAGATAAACCTAAGGGTTATTTAGCCAAGTTTGGTTTTATTTGGCCCAGTAATTACAGAGGTGAGGATTTTTGTAAAATTTAATGAACAAAGACAGACACCAAGTGATGAGAATTGTTCATTTACCTATTTTGGCCCAGGTGAGCTAAAAATATATGCTTCAAATCATAACAGGACATGAATCATACACATGATAGAACCACTATTTTATTGAGAGTAAATTGCACTCTTCTCCTCACCTCAGCCAGCATTAACAACAAACAGGATCTTCCTTCTTCGGATTTATGTATATGTTGATAAAATCTTACATCAGGAATACATCCAACAGACTTATTCCTTATCTTTATAGAAATCTTTCGGTTATCTCCAATGCTTAAAAAAAAATATGTATATACTATATAGACATGATAGAAGGGAGTTCTAATGTCCCAAAAAATGCAGATATTTCATGTTAAAAATTTATTATAACTTTTTATAAATTTCTTTAAAAATGTTAACTTGAAACCACTTACCATGCTTGCGTAGCAAAGGGACGTAACTCTTTAAAATAAATTGATCTGCACTCATTTTTTAAATTGCCTGAGATATTTACAGATATAAACCTTGAAAACACATGTATAAAAATCAAGCTAAAATAACAAATTTGGGAATGCTGACAAGCGAGGACTCATAAACAAACACCTGGTATTTCCATGTCCCAATGCACATACAACAGAACCAGTTTCAAGTGAGGTAGAAAAACAACAAAATTTATCATAAACTAAACTAGAGGCTCCCACGTGCACACAAGTCAAGGGCCTGTGTCACTCACCTGTATCTAATGTGTTTTTGAAAATCATAACTACTAGTATTTGATAGCCTCATAATGATTGAGGCCATATTTGGTTTAACTTGGCCCAGTAGTTAAACTAAAAGCAGGTCATCCCATTTTAGTCTTACAATAGTTACTGATGAAGACTCCTTATCATTATATTTATCTAAATTAGTTTTCAAGTTTTGACCATTTGATTTTTTTCCTTCAAAATCTTCCCTAAGACTTCTTTAATAAACCCATATGATCTATTTTTAGCCATGTCAGCCATCAGATACATTTTTCAATCAAGACACCACATTTGAAATTGTAGCAAAGATTTTTGAAAATTACAATTTTTGTCATATTGAAATCTTACTTTGCAAAATAGTCAAAATATGGGTACAGCAGTCATCATATTACAATTTTAAAAGGAATAATTTAACAGAACACAAAAACATCTATCTACAAACACATTCATTGATTAGTGTGTCTGCATCAGAAAATTTTATACGTCACATAGATTTGTCGTTCAATGTACATACAAACAATTTTAAAATTTACACAAGGCAATGTTAGCATACAGGGTTAAATAATAAAAAGTATGTAAGAATTTATGTCAGAAATAGACAGAGATTTAAAATAGTCCAAAAGTTCAAAGTGAGAGGGTTAGCGCTATAAAATCCACCATTTTCTACATCTGAAAAGGCCTGTATCAAGCAGAGGCGGATTTAGGGGGGCCATGAGGCTCGGGCCCCCTCCTTTTTGGGAAAAAATTTGGTTGCTTATATAGGGAATCACTGAAGCGTGAACAGAGCGGCCCCCCTTAGAAAGTCAGTGGGCCCCCACTTATAAAAATTCCTGGATCCGCCACTGCCAAGTCAGGAATATGACAGTTCTTGTCCATATTTTTTGATGCGTTTTGTTATTTGATTTTGCCATGTGATTATGGACTTTGGAATTGATTTTCCTCTAAGTTCAGTATTTTTGTGATTTTACTTTTTAAATCATCTCAAAATGACCAAATATGTGTGGAAAAATTTAGGGATCCTTGCTGACAACAGATGTAAAGTCTTGCCAATTAAGGCTATGGGTTGTTCAATACTACATGTTACCTACTCTGGCTGTAGGAAAAAGATTTCTGTAAACTTCATGAACAAACTGGTGAAAACACTTTCCCTTAAAATAACTTCGTCAATTTTATCTCTAATTGGTTCAGGTGGTACTTCCAATGGTAAACCTAACTTTTCTAGGACTTTCTTTATCTCAGCAAGAAATCTCGATGTATTCTTAGACCAATCCAAAAACATTCTGAAAAAAAATATAAATAACACACTGTGAATAATAAAACTATACATATATATACAATTTTGCTGTAATACATATATCATGTATATTGGGAAACTGTAACACATCAGAGAAAATACAATTTTGACTGATTTTGAATTACAAATGTGTACATAGTTTGAAAACTAGAACATGGACCTCACTTTTAAATATGAGACAAAAATGTGAGATTAAGCTAGATTTTGAATGAAGATTACTTATACCAATTTTTTTGAACAAATGCACAAATATTTTTGTTTCAATTAGATAAATAATCAATGAACAGTAAAAAAAAATTAGTTTTTCTAAGGGTCAATAAGCTTATAGCTATGGAAGAATAAAGTACAAGTTTTAAGTTATTTGTGGTAACGAAATCCCTAACTTAATAATTTACTGTCAAAATTTCATCGATTTCTATTCACTTTTACTAAAGTTAGTGCGAAATCTAAAAGTATTCAGACGATGACGCCGCTGCCAAAGCCAACGTGATAGCAATATACGACGAAAAATTAAAATTTTTGCGGTCGTATAAAAAGTATTAAAAGCTTTTGGTCATTCTTACAATGACAGTTTTGTATTTTACTTAAATTCTTAAATTTTGATCCATAATTAATAAGATATTTCCTAAAAAAAAACTCATGAAAATCCTACTTTTTGGTGGGTAAAAACTTGACCTAAGGATCAGTATACAATTGTTTGAATATTTAGTTTAGTTTAAACATATTTATTTGTTTAAACAGAGAGATTTTAAAATATTTACTTGTTAATGCATATATTCATTTTACAATTAAAGGAAAGGAAATATTATTAGTTACATAGTGTGCTAGTGACCTAATACGGTATATATGGGGTCAGTAAATTCCTGACCCCATATATACCGTATTACGTCACTAGCACTGTAAATAAACAATCAGAGTGACTATGTAACGAATTTATCTTACCGACTATCTTAACGTGTACAATTCAGACTAGTGACCTATCAAAATGAGCAAGTCTTCCAGTTAGCATTAACATGATTAAGAAACTACTTCCTTTGATCCTACAAAAACAGATGCAAACAATGACAACTTGTTAGATTTAAATGTGTTTTATGAATTTATTTCACTTTATCGTCACTTTCTTGTCTGTTGAAACCTTTAAGATTTTTTCTCAGTACAGTTTTGTTTTTCTAAAGGGACGTAACAGAAATAAGCCCCGCCTCCTTGTTACCTTATATGGATTATAAAGGGACGTAACTCCACTACTAACCGTGTATGAAATAAGCCTCGCCTCCCAACTAACCTAATATTAAATATACACAGTTTCCACAAGGACGCTTTAAACCAATCATATTCCTAGAAATGTATAGGAGGTAAGATAAAGCTCATTAACCTAGATGAATTAAGATTTATTGAATTATAATCATTATATTTTTTGACATCATGCAGTCGTTAAGTCAGGAACTTCCTATCCTGTTTAAGTACCAAGCCACTTTGATATATTTTGTTTTATTTTATCCCTATGTCTGTGACTTTCGATCTGTCCAACATTGTCAGATTTTTTTTTATGAAAATATTTAAAACCATTTAACATGTTTAAGAAATGTTTATTTGTTTTTATGAAAGAGCATTCCTCAAATATATGTGGAAGTAATTTGCTGTTCTGAAAAAAACAAACCCCAACTATATGTGATTTTAATTACTGTCATCACAAATTATATTGGATTGATCAACTTATTTATGGCTTATTTCACACCTTTTGTTTGTTACCTTATAAGTATACATGTACAAAATGTACTAATAGTTAAAAACTTTGACGAACTATAATTCATTTCATTAACCATGTTAACAATAGCGATATTTATTTAAAACAACAATCAGTTTTTCATATGAATGTAAAATAAAGGAAAATATTTAATAAATACCTGAATGAAGTTATGATAACAGTATTAACTTTTTTATAATTTCAATTTTTTAATAGAATCTATTCTTTCAGTTCTTTCAGTGACAGACATGACTGACACTTTTCTACAATGTATTCTTCCAGTTCTTTTAAGGGCATACGATACAGTTACAGGGGAGGTAATGACATTGCTAACGTAAAATGTCATTTTCGCGACGTCAAACTATGACATATCGGGAAAAGATACATTTTTCGACTATTTTTTATCATTCAAACTGATTTAATTTGAAAACGAGTGCATGGACCCCTATTTTTTAAAAAGACATTTTGTTTCATTTTGCAAGGAGATTATGTGGACCAAATTTTATAAAACTGTAAATAGAGGATTTTTTTAAATTTTCATAAATATACAGCAAAAAAGTACGATGTTTTCTAAATGCATGACCATTTGATAAATATGAGTTATTTCTGAATAAAAAATGCATAATTTTTTAGGATACTTTTAAAATACAAAAATTACAAATTATCTAACAAAAAACAATTTGTGTTTATCTTTTAAAACAAAAAAGTTAAGGTTTTCTTTCAAAGGGGAATATACGACCATAAATCCGAATTCTGAGCAAATATGGACCATAATTTGCTATTGGGCTCGTTTCCTATAACGATAGAAAAGTGATAAAAATGTGTAATACTGTAAGAAAAGTTGTAACTACATCTAAAGATGCCTTTATTTTTATCAACATCATGAACATACAAGTGTATGCTACTCTTCCCTAGAAAAAAAATTGAAATTAACAAATTTCAAAGATTATACGACAGTATTTTTGTGTCGTATCTCCCGTTACTTTTCGCTTCCGAAGTGCATAACGCTGACTGATTTATAGATTATCGTCACCGGCAAATTCGTAACTTTTGCTTTCAAATAATAAAGAACATCGACCAATAAGAATAGTCAGAAGAAAATGCCGAGAACTATAAGTATTTCTGTAGCAGGTGTAAGAACACTAGCGTTACTTTGGTTTCCAATTTCGTAACGCAAATTTTAGATGATGTAATCTGCTTTGTTGTAATAGAATTCTTTATAACAATATGCAAATATGAACTCTCGCGAGATGTTCAAACAGGTAAATCAGAGATGATTTACATTCTAGTTTTGTTCTTCGTAATAATTAAGTTAGAAAATGACGTTATCGTTATGCGTTACATTTTAAACGAAACAGAAGTCCAGTTATTTCCTTTTTTTTTATTAAAATTGTTTTTGTCGTTAAGTTCTAATCATTTCCGGTCATACGTGAAACATGTGACTAACATGTGATCACGCCCTTACAGCCGGATGTATGAAATACTAGGTCTAAACATTGTTTTTGTTTCCAACGGGATGTTAGCAAACATAATCTGTAGACTTGTTTCGTCTTGTTTAAAAAAGGAAAATACAATTTTCAAAGAGATTGCACCGGGGGTCTATTGTTTTTCTTATGTGCATAATGTTACATACAATCTTGTGTGAAAATAAATGCCCAATGACTTGACAAAATCAATTTCAGATTTGACAGACGTTATGACACACTTTGTTTCCTGATAACGATGTAAAGGGTCCTTGGAAAATTCAATCGACATTACGTCTCTTATCATTGTGCCGATGCTCGTTGGATTGATTTTGCTTCAGCAATAAATATTACTGGATATTTTAGGTGAATTAAGATAATTTAATAAAAAATACATGTTAATATACCGTTACACTTGGAATGTACAAAGTTGGTACATTGTATCTTTGTCACAATTTTTAATTATTTTTTTTTATTCATGTTCTGCAAACACTTTTCAGAAACGCAATAAACTTGTCAAAGGAGAAGTAAACTTTTACCATGCATGACTTGAAAGGAAGTACTTTATTGATTTTAGGCCACTAAAGTAGGTTAAAATGTGGAAACCATGTACATGTAGATGGTGTACAGGTCACAAATATCACATGGTGCCTATTTTAAAGATTTTAATTCCAAGTTAAAAGTTTTTTTCTTTACTGGATTTAAAGAATTTTACATTGCCAATGATTTGGAATAAATTGTATATAACTGGAATTTCAAAACCAAATATAATTTTACATTTTTTTGGCTAAAACATCAAGATACAAAGATTATGGTATCCTGTATCAATGAAGAAAATATGGAAATTTCTGAATAAATTGTACTAATTGTTTTCAAAACAAGCACATATTTAGGAGTTTTATAATACTGTTACATTTAAGATGGATTTTAAGAAAAAGTATACTGTTCAGACTATTTTAAGCAGATTTTGCAATAAAATAAAACTAAAAAAATGCTTTCGGTTTCTTATGGTTTCCTGTCGCGTTTAAAAAAAACTTTAATTAAACATTGAAAATAAATTTTAAATATTAACATGAAGCAAGTAACACTAGTAATGGTGTTCATTTATGTCTTTTGAAATATATTGTACAAAATAAAGAAAATAAAGATTGGTTTCCTGTCATGTAAACGGTGAATCAAAATGTATTATTTTTTTCTTGAAAAACTCAATTGTTCCATTAATACTATTCTAACACCAACACAACCCACAGAATAAAAGTTAAAGTTTTAGAACTTATAAAAAAGGATACAAAAAGAAACCAAAGGCCGAATACCAAATTATGGTCCATATACAAAATTTCGACCTCATTTAACTCAAAAAGTAGCACATGAAGGTATATTTTTTATTACATATTTGATTTAAGCAGGCAAAAACTAGCCTATATGGAACTTTTCATCAAACTGTAAATACAGGATCAAAACTGTATTGTATGCCCTTAATACTTTTGTTTTCTTAAGTTGTGTATCTTTAGAATGTCCTCCATATTGTTTTAAACAAGGATTTGTATAGTATTAAACAAGGAATTTGCATACCAGACATACAAATCAAATTTTTGAAATGAAATTGCACTTTATTGAATAAAAACAAGTAATACATTGTATCTTTAATTAATATTCTTTAATATTATTAAAAGTAGTATATAATAACACCATAAAAAGTAGCAAAACACTGTAAAAAATATTTTTTTCTGGATATATCAGTTTGTTTTGGGGATATCAAGTTTAAAAAACATTTTTTCTTGTATTTCTCTGGAAATCGTGGGTAACGGAATAATTTTGCCATGTCAGACGTATGTTTATGGGTCATGATTTCATTGGACTAAAACCCCATGTTGAAACCCCTGTGGTTATTTTAATGTGTATTATTCTCTTATCCGGCTGACGTAGCAGCTACTTAGATACAGCATCCGGGCATCACTGTAGGTGACGCTTTTCCATCGATACGCTGATCACCCTATATATCCCAGGGGTACTTGATATAATAGAACCTGTTAATTATTAGCAATAAACATTTCTTATCAGGTGACAAGGGGTGTGAAAAAGATAAAAAAAAATCTTTTATCTTTGTCAATTGTCAATCTGAATTAACTATTTTATTTCTGATTAATATTTTTTACTAGATCTACATTGAAGTTCTATGTCAGAATGAAGCATGATGAAGTTGATGCACATGTATATTTTTATATTTATCGAAAATTGAGTTAATCTGATTAAATTTACTTCATACCCTAGGACTATTACTCTAACCATATTATGTCCCAGATTAAAACAAACTTTATATATTGAGTATTATACATGTTATATGTCATTTTAAAAATATTTCGAAAATTTGGTTTCAAAGTCTGGGTAGTCTGGGTACAAGGCAAGCCGTTTTTACAATTGCTTGTATATATTTATTGTACATTTAGAGTTAACCTTTAAAAACATATACTTGTTAAGGTGTCAAATTTTGACTGGTAGATTAATTTGATACAGAAATTTTGGAATACAAGAATCGATCTCACGTACATGCACACACTGACTGAAATAGAACTCACTGCATTTTACATACGCTAAAAGTAAGATACTCGTTTTACGAGAGGTATCTAGCTTCTATACAGATCAAAATGCACCAGTACTACTTATGTGCCACAATTATGAGTTTAGGTGCACAAAAAATTGCAAAATCAACATGTACAATCATTTCTCAAACTGCAGGAACTATGAAATCGGGATGATCTCACGTGTTCGATTTCCGACACTATCACCAAGTATTGAAGTTATAGAAAGGGCTTAAACTTATAACAGTACTGGTATGATTGCCAATTTGAAAACTATCCACTAGAGACCAAATTACATATAAGTTAACAACTATAGGCCATCCTACGGCCTTTAACAATGAGAAAAATCCATAACGCATAGTTGGGCATAAAAGGCACCAAAATGAAAAATGTAAAAAAATCAAAAGAGAAAACTAACGAACTTTTTTAAGAACAAAATAAGAAACGCAAAAAAAATATGATATTCAGCAACAACCACTGAATACAGGCTTTTCCTTTGGACCAGACACACACAAAGTGTGGCAGGGATAAACATTTTTTTCTGGCGTCATTAAGTCTATTTACCTCCTGAACATGACTGTCATGAAGTGTTGAAGTAAGTACATTGTTCTGGAATATTGTTGAAAGGCATATATTGTCAATTCACGGATTTGGCTATACTTTTTGGAACTTTTGGATTATAGCTCTTCATCTTTTATTTAAGCTTTGGATTTTACATATTTTGGCCACGAGCATCACTGAAGAGACATGTATTGTCGAAATATGCATCTGGTGCAGAAAAATTGGTACCGTGAATGTTATTATTAATATGTACTATATAAAACTTTTTTTTTTTAACATGCGTTTTTTTTTTTTTTTTTATTGATGTCCTAAAATCACCTCAATCAATGAATATTCATACACCTTGAGTAATGTCTTCGTTCGCTTTTCTGAATTAACAAATTAACATCAACATTTTATTGTTAATTGATTCGTTTAGGACAAATTCTAGTAGTCTTAATTATCACTGTTATCCTTAACTTCGCACGTATATACCTTTTAATAACCCGTGAGTATGACCAGATGACCAGGTTAATTTATCTTTCTCAACGTTTCTTTGATGTTGACATTTTTATTACCTTACTTAATTTGCACATGACCTCGATTAGGGAAAATTAAACAAGGCATAAGATCACTCACGGTTTTGTTTTCACTGCATATTTTTGTCAAACAGGAATATTCACAAAACTAGATCAAATATATCCCATCTAGCTGATATTCTATTTTTTTTTTTAGATTTTTTTATTCTCAGATTTCTCACACTGTAATATTTAGTCCTTCGTTTCTACTACAGTAGAAAGGGAAAAAAATGAAATAATAAGAATGATTTTAATTTATTTTCCTGCAGATTATAATAAAATTACAATGTATATACAAGAGAGTAATTAAAGATTGACAATTTGTACATGTTGTAGCTGCATTTTTTGTGTTATTAAACGATTAATAATTATTTCAACTTTTCAAGTTAAGCGGATTTTTACAACCTACATCACAACAAGGCTTGACAATATCTACACGAAAAAAACATACACATTCATTCACTAGAAACTTTATTAAAAGTTGTCAATCCGGCCTGTTCTCTTAAAACGATAAGCATGCTAACAATGTTTCACCGCCTTATCAACGGAAATCAGCGTTACTAAGAAAGGGAGAAAACTGATTTTAAAAATGCCCGTATGTTCGGATAACAGAATGGGCTGAATATGTGTATTGGGAGGGAACAGACCTGCTACCAGGCATATATATGGAACAAACAACCTACCTTTTACCAAGTTTGTCAGCCATCAGACCAGACTCATCAGTCTCACCATTCAGAATTTCTTCGGAAAATTCCATTAAATGTTTTTTTGCCTCCTGGAGGTCTTTGATCGCTTCTCTTTCAAATACTTTAAGTTCATTTTGAAATTTTGGGGCTAATGTTACTTTCTTATTCCAATCAACATCCTCCAGGGAAAAAGTTACATGCTCTTTTGTAAACTTGCAAAGTGACTCTATACACGTCGGTATTTCTCCAGTTTTACTTCTAAGATTCCTACGACTTTTTCTGTCATTTTGTGGAAATATTACCAGTGCAAGTTTAAGCTTTTCTTTTAACTCCAACACAGTAATCGGATTATCTGCAAAAAATAGACCAATATCCATTAATTCTTCTGTTCTGAAGTCAGATGATTTTAGTCGTTTGCTTTCTGGGGATGACAGTTTGCTGCCGTACTGAGACTCTTCTGATGATGACGCTTTTCTTTTATCCATCTTGCATGTATGTATTTATGTATTTGGCGTGTCTGCTCGGCATGGAGTGCGTATGAGGTTTCAGAGGACTGGTTCCCTGTCATTTAATCATTGCCAATGCCAATGAGGAGAAAGGTAACAGAGTAATAGATAAATATTAAAACAAAGAACAATGTCGGATTTTTTTATTTTTTTTTACGGTTAGAATCTAAGTAAAATATGATCAGTAGATTGAGGGAGGATAGGACCTTTATCGGGACTCCGGGATCAGGGGTTTTTAAGCTCGGGATTTCGGGATTGACCCTTTCGGGCTCCGGGAATTTCTTTATTCGAATTTCGATACCTCGGGATTTCGCAACGTTTTTTTTAAGTTCGGGATTTCGTCATGTTTTAAGCCTGGGTTTTCGGGATATGGGCCCCTCATATCCCCCTCTAGACTCTATACGAAAAAATCCCGAAACAAAGAAGATCAAAGAAGTCACAAAAAAACTTTGAACTTTTAATGATAAGTCAATAGTATTTGGTATGAAGTTGTATCAGCATTGAGGGCACATCTCATTTCCACGGCGATTGTTTAGCCATTTAGCTTTAGTAATGCGGGTTCACCACCCTTGTCACCCTTATGAAATTGAATTGTTTGCCCAAAACTTGCTGCAGACTTGCTGCAATTAAGCTTGCGGCAAACAAAAAGTTTGCTGGAACACAGAAAATAGTGTTTGCAGATGTTTGCCGCTACTGACATGACCATGATGACTGAACTGCAAACTTCTGGCAAACATTGCTGCTTTTTGCTGCCAGCTTGCGGGAAGATTGCAGAAACATCAATGTTTGCCGTAAGATTGCCAGCAAGTTTAAAATAATAAAGAATGTTTGCCATAAGATTGCCAGAAAGTTTAAAATAATGAAGAATGTTTGCCGCAAGATTGCAGAAAACTTTGACCATTCTAAATGTTTGCCAGAACATTGCAGGAATTACACAAGATTGACTGGGCATGCCTAGTTGGCACTTCCTGGATGCTAACAATTTGAAATTGTGGCTAGGTCATGTTGGTTATGTTTGGAAATGTATTTCACATATGAGAGATCAAGGAGGCATTTTGGTTCAATAATATGGGATAATCAGTATGTGTCATTTTGTATGTACACATGATTCATAGAACTGCATGTTTTAATAAAACAATTAATGTTATCATCATACATAATTAAGTAAGCAACTACCCTTATGAAACTGAATTGTTTGCCGCAAACTTGCAGCAGACTTGCTGCAAGCTTGCGGCAAACAAAAAGTTTGCAGGAACACAGAAAATAATGTTTGCAGATGTTTGCCGCTAGCTGCAAACTTCCGGCAAACATTGCTGCAAGCTTGCGGCAAGTTTGCAGAAACATCAATGTTTGCCGTAAAATTGCCAGAAAGTTTAAAATAATTAAGAATGTTTGCCGCAAGATTGCCGAAAACTTAGATCTTTTAATATGTTTGCCGCAAGATTGCAGAAAACTTAGATCATTCAATATGTTTGCCGCAAGATTGCAGAAAACTTTGACCATTCTATATGTTTGCCAGAACATTGCAGGAATTACACAATATTGACTGGGCATGCCTAGTTGGCACTTCCTGGATGCTAACAATTTGAAATTGTGGCTAGGTCATGTTGGTTGTGTTTGGAAATGCATTTCACATATATAAGAGATCAAGGAGGCATTTGATTCAATAATATGGGATAATCAGTATGTAATTGTGTAAGTACAAATGATTCATAAAACTGCATGTTTTAATAAAATAATTAATGTTATCATCATACATAATTAAGTAAGCAACTATATGTACATGTATGTGTGATTGAAAAACTTAAGCTATTATAAGTTTGAATTTGTTACTGATGTACTAATTAAGATTAAGTTAAATTCTGTAATGCTTTTATAATACATCTTGAGATTTTATCTTTTTCAGTTTTTAATTAATACAGGTATATTATGTCATTTGAGAATGACTCCTGTCCCTTTTTCAAAACTCAAATACATGTTTGTATTTCCTCACATCTCATGAGTTTGCAAGAATTCTTTCAATGACTGTTGGTATAAAGACAGGAATTAACTTTTTAAAAATGGTGCTGTGTAATTTGAAAGAGATAAATTGAATGTGTCTACACACATGACATTGGTATATGTGTAGTTCCTGCAAGTTTGCCGCAAGTTTGCAACAAACAATTGCCGCAAGCTTGCAGCAAACAATTGCCGCAAGCTTGCGGCAAATCTAATTTGCATAATTATGTTTACCGCAAGCTTGCCGCAAACTTCATTTGCATGGTAAAAAGGTTGCGGCAAGTTTGCCGCAAACGTTTGCTGCAAGCTTGCGGCAATGTTTGCTGCAAACTTGCGGCAAATGTTTGCCGCAGGGCTTATTTTTCGGTAAGGGTATACTAAATATATATACATGTATGTGTGAATGAAAAACTTAAGCTATTATAAGTTTGAATGTGTAACTGATGTACTGCACCATCATGATCATGTTTATTAAGATTAAGTTAAATTCTGTAAATTAATGCAATTATTACCTAGCTTTATATACTTAACACACATTTGAGATTTAACCTTTTTCATTTTTTAATACAGGTATATTATGTCATTTGAGAATAACTGTTACTCAAATGCATGTATGTATTTCCTTAAATTTCATGAGTTTGCAAGAATTCTTTCAATGACCGTTTGTATAAAGACAGGAATTGACTTTTTAAAAATGTTGCTGTGCAATTTGAAATAGATGAATTGAATGTGTCTACACACATGCCATTGGTATATGTGTAGTTCCTGCAAGCTTGCGGCAATCAGTGATTATGAACTGTTGGTGTATGTCATATTGCTTTTCGTAAATTGTGATGTTATAAATTAGGCCGTTAGTTTTCAACGTTACATAATTTCGTCAGTATTTTTCAAAGCGGGACCGTTAGTATATAGCCGACTACACGGAATGGTGCCCTTTATAGCTTGTTGTTAGGTGTTTTTTTGTTAGGTGAGCAAAGTTTTCCGGTTAATAATGGTTACTTTTATAAATTTTTTCTTGGATGGAGAGTTGTCTCATGCCGGGCGCACTCATACCACATCTTCCAATTAATCAATATTGGTGTCTAGCTATAACGTAACGGTACCCAAAATGCACCTATTTAGCAAAAATAGCAGCGGAAATCTTGAACGATTTCCTAGAGACTAAACAATTTGTATTTTTATGATTTGATACTATGCATATCTTTCAACATAGGTAGAAATATTTAGATATGCACAAAACGTTCACAGTATTTATTAACAGATGAAGTGTTTACAAAAAAAGCAAAAGGTACTGAAACGTCATCTTTTTTAAACTATTTTTAAAATGTGTTACAAGCATCAATTTCTTTTAAAATGAAGAGTAAGCATAATGAGGATGTTAATTTTGATGTATGCCTTTTTGTGCTTCTTCGTTACATTTGTTGTTTTTATAGTGATTTTAAGATGATAACACAATGTTGACTGCTGTACCCCTATATTTTTTTTTTTTTTTTTTTTTTTTTTTTTTTTTTTTTTTTTTTTTTTTTTTTTTTTTTTTTTTTTTCTGTTTAATAATCGGTAATTTCTTTTTTTTTTTTTTTTTTTTTGAATATTTAACATATTTTATTAATAATCACCTGTTACATCAACCCTCAGTTGCCCAGGGAACAACTAAGGGGGCCCCATTTTTACAGACTCATTTGTCGGGGAAAAAGCAAATGAGAAAAAAAAACTCCCACTATAATTTATTAACATCCACCTTTATAAATATTATCTATCCTTGTACAAATGTACCTGTACATGTAGTCCTTATCGATCTATATATCTATACCTCTCACCATATATAATTATTTGAATAAAGTATGTTTTTATCATTATTTATTTCTCACAAAGGCTACCTGTATTTATTAAGCAGTTTCAATTTTATCGTACATCACGTCTTTTGTTATGTTAATTTCAATTACATTAAATTTCTGGTCGAGTGATCATTTACCACGTGCGATTTGTTAAAGGGATACATGTGTAGTTCATTCATAAATAAAATGGATTAATGATTTTGATTCCCAATAAGGATTAGTTTCAAAGATATGGTGAGTAAATATTTGTTTATAATATGATACATCATGTCTTGTTACAATTAGATGATATACATGAATACATACACAACAGAAATAATTACATGTAGGGAGTTGAGAGCAGTGTACATATTATTGTTCAATCAGTATCAAAGAGGTCATTACACTGACCTGACCACGCAAAATATATATTTATATACAAAAAATGTCACACATAGTGGAAAAGGCTTCTATCTTCGTATTCGTTTTAAGATATTTGTGCAAAAACTGCATTTCATGTTTTATCATATTTAAAATCATCGCTTTACTTATCCCTTTCTTTTGATATTTATACCCCTATATTTTTGACATTTTTGCCTGTTGTGTCTGTTTGTTTTGTTCACGCATCGGTGACAATAAAAGGGAATTTGATGCGACTGTCATACAAGTGAGAGGTTTAGCTAGCTTTAAAACCAGGTTCAATCCACCATTTTCTACATAAGAAAATGCCTGTACCAAGTCAGGAATATGACAGTTGTTATCCATTCGTTTGATGTGTATGAATTTTTGATTTTGCCATTTGATTGGGACTTTCCTTTTTGAATTTTCCTTGGAGTTCAGTATTTTTGTGATTTTACTATGGACTAATATCCAATTGTTCAAAATATCGGAAGAAATTAAACAAAAGCTCTGTTATTTTACTTTTAACGATGCGAATTTAAACATGGATGCAATTTAATTGGGTACTCCTAATTTCAGAATCATTGATGGTTTGTAGGTCAGTTTAGACCATTTTTCTGTGATTCCATATGGATTCAAAAATAAATTGGTGAAACCATGCATATAGTAAATAGTGATACATCTACAAAATAAACATATACTGAAAACTTTTGTCTGAAGCATAAATAAACGTAGGTTAAAAAACTGTCAAAATAGGTGCAATTTGTGTACCCTGACGTTAAGACAGGCGAGTAATGGTCAATTAAAATTGTTTTTGGCTTACGTTTACATTTATGTAAGATGGAGCTAAAGGAACATCAGCATCTAAAATGTGTACGGATTGATTGTTTAGTCTTAGATGCATGATTTTTTATTAGTTGTTAGTGGCTTTGAACTAGCTGTCAGATAACTGCGAGTACTCTCAGATCTTTTTGTGTCGGGATGTATAAGTACCCGGCCACGTCTACTTGTAGTTTTGTCCATCTGATGAGTTAAGCATTTTTCAACTGATTTTTATAGTTCGTTCTTATGTTGTACTGTTATACCACTGTCCCAGGTTAGGGGGAGGGTTGGGATCCCGCTAACATATTTAACCCCGCCACATTATTTATGTATGTGCCTGTCCCAAGTCAGTTTGTTTATGTGTTACATATTTGTTTTTCGTTCATTTTTTTACATAAATAAGGCCGTTAGTTTTCTCGTTTGAATTGTTTTACAGTGTCTTATCGGGGCCTATTATAGCTGACTATGCGGTATGGGCTTTGCTCATTGTTGAAGGCCATACGGTGACCTATAGTTGTTAATGTCTGTGTCATTTTGGTCTTTTGTGGATAGTTGTCTCATTGGCAATCATACCACATCTTCTTTTTTATATGTAGTAGACACACTGGGCATTAGTTTAAGCTATACTATACCCCAATGGCATTGCCTGGGCGGTGCTGGGGAAAGATTTTCACTCTTATGGGTAGTTGCCTTTTTGTTGGTTTTCTAGGCTTTTATGATGGTTTATCGTGGTTTTTTTTTTGCTTAATGAAGCACCTATTTATGTTGGAAAGCACATCTTAAAGTTAGCCAAGGCCTTTAAGATGAAAATGACACCTTGTATAGACCAATAATATGTTCAGTTTGGTGCCTAGGGTGAAAAATCCGGGGTTGGTATGGTCAATATTGGCGTCTGACTATCCAAATTGGGGGTAGGGGTCGATTAAATATTTTTTTGGCTTACGTTCACATATTTTAGTATACGTAAAGATTCAGGGATATAGAAGACACCCTAAGTATTAGTTTGGACTATAATATTCCCCAATGGCATGCATGGGCAGTGCTGGGGGAAGATTTTGACTCTTATGGGTAGTTGCCTTTATGTTAGTTTTCTAGGCTTTTATGATGGTTTATCGTGTTTTCGGAATTCCGCTTAATGCCCTTTTATGTGTTATCCCATCAACACTTTCGACAGGCTTATAGTATAATACTTCAGGTACACATCGCTTGTATCTCAATTGCAGACCAAAGGCGACTTACATACACCCAAATCTGATGTCAATCTTTTGAAACATGCTTGGTATATATGCTGAGGTTACCAACATCAATATGTATGTGTTAGTATTTCCGAATTAGACTTTTTACCGGATTTGTAATCACATAAGCAACACGACGGGTGCCACATGTGGAGCAGGATCTGCTATAGTCTGTTTCCCGGCCGTTATTGAAATTAATATTTGTATATTCCGAAGGCATACTGAATGTTTTACGGAGGGGACCAACCTAGATCTTCTAACTTTCCCGGAGCACCTGAGATCACCCCTAGTTTTTTGGTGGGGTTCGTGTTGTTTATTCTTTAGTTTTCTATGTTGTGTTATGTGTACTATTGTTTGTCTGTTTGTCTTTTTCATTTTTAGCCATGGCGTTGTATGTTTGTTTTAGATTTATGAGTTTGACTATCCCTTTGGTATCTTTCGTCCCTCTTTTAGGTGACCAGAGTTAAATTTTAGCATATAACAAAAGTTCCATTTGGGAACTTTCCTTAAGTAATATTTTATCCTTTGTGAAGGAAATTTCTTATAGCATTGGATGGCATATTATATAAGGAAAGTTCCCAAATGGAACTTTTGTTGTATGCTAAAACTTTCTTTAGAAACAAATATTATTGGGGAACTTATATTCTTTCACACATGTGCTGTTAGATGTTTCGAGGGTTTAATAGGCCACAGGTATGGTGCTTAATGTGCTGTAAGATGTAGTAGGTATGTTTAACAGATTTATGTTTGTCTCTAATATTTAATTAACTGTGCATTTGTATTCAGATATCGCAGATCAAATTTATTCGTTCATTGTTTAATCATAGGTTTTTTGATTGAGTTAAGTCTGCCAATTGATATTTTATCGTATGTTTTTCTTTGTTGTGATGTTATGCTATTGTTTCAGAAAAAGGGAGAAGGTTTAGATCCATTAAAACGTTTAATCCCGCTGCAAATGTTTGCACCTGTCCTAAGTCAGGAATCTGATGTACAGTAGTTGTCGTTTGTTTATGTAATATATACGTGTTTCTCGTTTCTCGTTTTGTTTATATAGATTAGACCGTTGGTTTTCCCGTTTGAATGGTTTTACACTAGTAATTTTGGGGCCCTTTATAGCTTGTTGTTCGGTGTGAGCCAAGGCTCCGTGTTGAAGGCCGTACTTTAACCTATAATGGTTTACTTTTTAAATTGTTATTTGTATGGAGAGTTGTCTCATTGGCACTCACACCACATCTTCCTATATCTATTTACATAGTCTTCAACGCCAGGGTAGTGCTCCACTATTAATGGTGGAAAATACAAGAAACTGAACTGAACTACTAACATCATGATGTACATTGCCCTTGGTTAAAGTTGTTTTTTTTATCACCAAAGATAAACCTTGAACGCGGTAAAATGGTAAGGTCCAATGTCATGCAGTTGACATAAAAAACTTATCTGTGCATTTCAGGACCACAAGACGCTGCTGGAGGAATTATTAGAGCTTTCTTACAAATTGACGAAAGGTACGAACGAACGTAAAGGGAGCACGTATTTCATTTTCACAATAACAATTACGAGTCTTTGTTTTTTCCGGTAAAACAGCGATCTTTTCTAGATCAAGTTTATCTTTCAAAAATAAGCATATCGCAAATAATACACGCTTTTAATATAAGAAAACAAAGAAAAATAGTATAAAATACACTTGCGTCCGATACGTTACTTACGTAAACCACGAGTACACACATTTCCGCGGGAATAGTTTTAGCACGAGTTATACGATTAAAATTTTAATGGCATTATTGAAAAGTTCACACTATTAACAAGTATAAAATGGGGAAAAAAAGAATAAAAACAAACCTGCAAGTTATGGGAGCAACCATTGACATTCAAAAGAAGGAGTGTTAGTTTTTGTTTTTTGTTTTTGACCTTTCTTGATGTAACACAGAAGGATGTTATGCACCTTATATACCACATCTACCCGGGTTGATGTAACACAGGAGGATGTTATACACCTAATATACCACATGTACTCTGGTGGATGTAACACAGGAGGATGTTATACACCTTATATACCACATGTACCCACGTTTATGCAACCCAAGAGGATGTTATACACCCTATATACCACATGTATCCTGGTGGATGTAACGCAGGAGGATGTTATACACCTTTAATATATACCACATGTACCCTGGTTGATGTAACACAGGAGGCTGTTACACACCTTATATACCACATGTACCCCGGTTGATGTAACTCAGGAGGATGTTATACACCTTATATACCACATGTACCCTGGTTGATGTAACACAGAAGGATGTTATACACCTTATATACCACATGTACTCTGGTGGATGTAACACAGGAGGATGATATACACCTTATATACCACATGTACCCCGGTTGATATAACACCGGAGGATGTTATACACCTTATATACCACATGTACCCTGGTTGATGTAACACAGGAGGATGTTATACACCTTATATACCACATGTACCACGGTTGATGTAACTCAGGAGAATGTTATACACCTTATATACCACATGTACCCGGGTTGATGTAACACCGGAGGATGTTATACACCTTATATACCACATGTATCCTGGTGGATGTAACACAGGAGGATGTTATACACCTTATATACCACATGTACCCCGGTTGATGTAACTCAGGAGGATGTTATACACCTTATATACCACATGTACCCTGGTTGATATAACTCAGGAGGATGTTATACACCTTATATACCACATGTACCCTGGTTGATGTAACACAGGAGGATGTTATACAATTTACATACAACATGTACCTTGGTTGATGTAACACAGGAGGATGTTATACACCTTACATACCACATGTACCCTGGTTGATGTAACACAGGAGGATGTTATACACCTTACATACATCAACCCGGGTCGATGTAACACAGGAGGATGTTATACACCTTATATACCACATGTACCCCGGTTGATGTAACACAGGAGGATGTTATACACCTTATATACCACATGTATCCTGGTTGATATAACACCGGAGGATGTTATACACCTTATATACCACATGTACCCGGGTTAATGTAACGCAGGAGGATGTTATACACCCTATATACCACATGTACCCTGGTTGATGTAACACCGGAGGATGTTATACACCTTATATACCACATGTACCCTGGTTGATGTAACACAGGAGGATGTTATACACCTTACATACACCAACCCGGGTCGATGTAACACAGGAGGATGTTAAACACCTTATATACCACATGTATCCTGGTGGATGTAACACAGGAGGATGTTATACACCTTATAAACCACATGTACCCGGGTTGATGTAACGCAGGAGGATGTTATACACCTTATATACCACATGTACCCTGGTTGATGTCACACAAAAGGATGTTATACACCTTATATACCACATGTATCCTGTACCCGGGTTGATGTAACACAGGAGGATGTTATACACCTTATATACCACATATACTCTGGTGGATGTGATACACCTTATATACCAAATGTATCCTGGTTGATGTACATAGTACTATCTTACTACACCAAAAAAAAAAAACCAATTATACCTAGCATGTTTCAATAGATATGACATCATAGTACTATCTTACTACACCATAAAAACCAATTATACCAAGCATGTTTCATTAGATAGACCATCTAACATTTGGTTTTGAAGTTTGGTTGTACCTGTAGAAAACTTATTTCAAACGGGATAGCACATCCTCATTTTTACGGAAATGTTGTTAACCGTGCCCGGAAATTTAGAAATGATCCATGTAAACTTGTCCCTCCTTTAAATAAACTTATTCTAAAAGATTACCTATTCAACACTGTAATAAGATCATTGAATATTGTTTTTATTGGTATAAATATTGATTTTGTTATCAGTAAATTAAAAGCTAACTAAATATTACTAGTATGTGATATACATATACATATTCATGGATCTACAATCTGTCGATACCTGTAACTTGGTATTGCACAAGGTCATGTTTTTGTCTGGCTGTTTATGACGTCTTTACACTAAATCAATTGGATGTTGGATGTGTAAGGATTGATAGTTTAGTCTTAGATGCATGATTTTTGTATTAGTTGTTAGTGGCTTTGAACTAGCTGTCAGATAACTGCGAGTACTCTCAGATCTGTTCATTGCGTCTTTTTGTGTCGGGATGCATAAGTTCTCGGCCACGTCTACTTGTATTTTGTCCATCTGATGAGTTAAGCTTTTTTCAACTGATTTTTATAGTTCGTTCTTATGTTGTACTGTTATACCACTGTCCAAGGTTAGGAAGAGGATTGGGATCCCTTTAACATGTTTAACCCTGCCACATTATTTATGTATGTGCCTGTCCCAAGTCAGGAGCCTGTAATTCAGTGGTTGTCGTTTGTTTATGTGTTACATATTTGTTTTTCGTTCATTTTTTTACATAAATAAGGCCGTTAGTTTTCTCGTTTAAATTGTTTTACAGTGTCTTATCGGGGCCTATTATAGCTGACTATGCGGTATGGGCTTTGCTCATTGTTGAAGTCCGTATGGTGACCTATAGTTGTTAATGTCTGTGTCATTTTGGTCGTTTGTGGATAGTTGTCTCATTCGCAATCATACCACATCTTCTTTTTTATACACTGTCATTTGTAACATCCACCAGAGACCTGTATTATGTAAGGTGTACTACACCATCATATGTAACATCTACCAGAGACCTGTATGATTTAAGGTGTACTACACTCTGATATGTTACATCTACCAGGGACCTGTATTATTAACTAGAGGCTCTCAAGAGCCTGTGTCGCTCACCTTGGTCTATGTGCATATTAAACAATGGACACAGATAAATTCATGACAAAATTGTGTTTTGGTGATGGTGATGTATTTGTAGATCTTTCATTACTGAACATTCTTGTTGCTACAATTATCTCTATCTATAATGAACTTGGCACAGTAATTGCAGTGGAAAACATTTTCTAAATATTTACAAAAATGGATGAAAATTGTTAAAAATTTACTATAAAGGGCAATAACTCCTTAAGGGGTCAATTGACAATTTTGGTCATGTTAATTTATTTGTAGATCTTACTTTGCTGAACATTATTGCTGTTTACAGTTTATCTCTATCTATATTAATATTCAAGATAATAACCAAAATCTGCAAAATTTCCTTAAAACTACTAATTCGGGGGCAGCAACCCAACAACAGGTTGTCCAATTTGCCTGAAAATTTCAGGGCAGATAGATCTTGACCTGATAAACAATTTTACCTATGACAGATTTGCTCTAAATGCTTTGGTTTTAGAGTTATAAGCCAAAATCTACATTTTACCCCTATGTTCTATTTTAGCTATGGCAGCCATCTTGGTTGGTTGGCAGGATCACGCCACACATTTTTTTAACAAGATACCCTAATGATGATTGTGGCCAAGTTTGGATTAATTTGTTTGTAGATAAATCTTGACTGGATAAACACATGAAACAATAACAAAAATTTAAGAAAAATGGTTAAAAATTGCCTATTAAGGGCAATTACTCCTTAAGGGGTCAACTGACAATTTTGGTGATGTTGACTTATTTGTAGATCTTACTTTGCTGAACATTATCGCTGTTTTCAGATAAATCTTGACTTGATAAAAAATATTAATCCATGTCAGATTTGCTCTAAATGCTTTCGTTTCAGAGTTATAAGCCAAAATCTTCATTTAACCCCTATGTTCTATTTTTAGCCATAGAGGCCATCTTGGTTTGTTGACCGGGTCACTGAACACATTTTTTAAACTAGTTACCCCAATGATGATTGTGGTCAAGTTTGGTTAAATTTGGCCCATTAGTTTCAGAGGAGAAGATTTTTGTAAAAGTTAACGACGACAGACGACGGACCAGGGACACCAAGTGATGAGAAAAGCTCACTTGGCCCTTTAGGCCAGGTGAGCTAAAAATAGATTTTTCTCATTGCTTTTAACCGTATAAGAATGATTTTATGTGCATCGAATTAGTAATCAAACGATTTACCGTAGTTTCACTCACATTGTTGAAATTCTTTTTCTTTAACTAACGAGTACACGTACAATGCATGTGTTGTCAATCTCTAGCTAGGGGTTAAATTGAAGTTCACATGAATACAGATTTAAAGAGGTCGACTCATTCACTTGCAAGTGAATAACTAATTATCAATGTTTCTTAGCGCAATTTGACAAAATTGAACCTTTTTGGCTGCAAAAAGCGAATTGTTATTTCACTTTCATTATTGATTGAACAAAAAAATCAAACTTTCGATTTTTTATAAATACAAATACAAAAACCATGAAAGAGGATCAACATTGATACATAAGGTTTTAACAAGTGAATTAAAATGTAAGTTACAGATGGCATCACCTGGCCAAAATTTAACAATGAACACAAATAGAAAACATTTACATCATTCGATTGTCAAGTCTAAAAATAAACACTGTACTTCAGAATCATAAAATTTACTAATTGTTAATATACTGCATCAACATAATAATACATACTGGTCATATATATATATGTTATGTACAAGTTATCATTTTGTACAAATTATAATTAGTACAAAAATATTGTACAAATCATAATTTGTATTTTGACTTTGTACGAATTGTAATTTGTACAAAAAGTGCTTGTACAAATTACAATTTGTACAAAATACAAAATAGGACAAAAATTCACTTATAACTTGTACAATAATTTTTTATACGGATTTTGGCTAAAAAAGCATTGATACACATTATTGAATTGCTACGTACTAAATGACCAGAAAGTAAACCTAAGTTACATACTTCAAAAGTAGTTCTTTATCAATTGTTAGAGCAGGTGATATAGTGATTTATGGAATCAGGTATTGCAAACCATCTTTTGACTCTCAAATCGATAACGACCTGTTTTACAGGCATTTTAACTGTTTCATATAGCGAGCCTATAAGCTCAGGAACTGTTGCTGTGAATAAACATGTGTATTTAACTGCTTCGGTCAGACTTTTAGACAAAATAAATATCCCAGAAGATTAAACACCCCATTTGGTTAGGAATATGACTATGCTAAAGTCAGGAATATGTCAGTTGTTGTTTTGCCTTTTTTTATCAATGTTTTTTTTCCAACAATATGAAATATGAAATTTTACAAATATAATCGTTTGCAAAGTTTCTAAATAAAAAAAAAAATACCTCAAAATAACGATAAGAACTAATCAAGCAGTACTATTGAATGATAATTTTTTTTAAAGAAAAAGACGTTTATGTATTAAAAATTTGAAGAAAAAAAATCCTATATATCAAAGATCAACCTGCCTTTTGTAGTTGTGTAAAACGGTGTGTTATGTTAATAAGGTTTAGTATGTTGTCAGTTAATTACAATTCTACCATGTGAATCATTGCATTTTTCACCAAAATTCGTATTAAAAACTGTTGTACAACATGTACAAGTTATCAGTGAATTTTGGTCAAATTTTGTACAAATTGTAATTTGTACAGGCACGTTTTGTACAAATTGTAATTTGTACAATATTTTTGTACAAATTATAATTTGTACAAAATGAAAACTTGTACACAACATATACACTCAATAGATAGACCATCTTACATCTTATTTATTATTCTATAGTAATAATTATTCTATTGTATCTATCACACCTTCATTTATAATGTCCTATCTAACACGCCAGTCATGCCCTTGTAACATCCTACTCAGGCATTTGTGACATCCTAGTCGTACACAATCAACTATATAATACATACAGACATCAAATCTTTGTAATAATTATTCTATTGTATCTATCACACCTTCATTTATAATGTCTTCATCTAACACCCTAGTCATGCCCTCATAGCACCCTAGTCAGGCATTTGGGACATCCCAGTCATACACAATCAACTATATAATACATACAGACATCATATCTTGGTAATAATTGTTCTATTGTATCTATCACACCTACATTTATAATGTCTTCATCTAACACCCAGTCATGCCCTTGTAACACCCTAGTCAGGCATTTGTGACATCCTAGTCATACGCAATCAACTATATAATACATACATTTTCTTTGGTTTCATCTTCTGACATCAGACTCGGACTTCTCTTGAACTGAATTTTAATGTGCGTATTGTTATGCGTTTACTTTTCTACATTGGTTAGAGGTATAGGGGGAGGGTTGAGATCTCACAAACATGTTTAACCCCGCCGCATTTTTGCGCCTGTCCCAAGTCAGGAGCCTCTGACCTTTGTAAGTCTTGTATTATTTTAATTTTAGTTTCTTGTGTACAATTTGGAAATTAGTATGGCGTTCATTATCACTGAACTAGTATATATTTGTTTAGGGGCCAGCTGAAGGACGCCTCCGGGTGCGGGAATTTCTCGCTACATTGAAGACCTGTTGGTGACCTTCTGCTGTTGTTTTTTATTTGGTCGGGTTGTTGTCTCTTTGACACATTCCCCATTTCCATTCTCAATTTTAGACATTCATATCTTTGTAATAATTGTTCTATTGTATCTATCACACCTTCATTTATAATGTCTTCATCTAACACCCCAGTCATGCCATCATAGCAACCTAGTCAGGCATTTGGGACATCCCAGTCATACACAATCAACTATATAATACATACAGACATCATATCTTTGTAATAATTGTTCTATTGTATCTATCACATCTTAATTTATAATGTCTTCATCTAACACCCCAGTCATGCCCTCATAGCACCCTAGTCAGGCATTTGGGACATCACAGTCATACACAATCAACTATATAATACATACAGACATCATATCTTTGTACTAATTGTTCTATTGTATCTATCACACCTTAATTTATAATGTCTTCATCTAACACCCCATTCATGCCCTCATAGCACCCTAGTCAGGCATTTGGGACATCCCAGTCATACACATTCAACTATATCAGAATACATACAGACATCACATCTTTGTAATAATTGTTCTATTATATCTATCACACCTACATATATAAGGTCTACATCTTACACCCCAGTCATGCCCTCATAGCCCTAGTCAGGTATTTGGGACATCCTAGTCATACACAATCAACTATACAGTACATACAGACATCAAATCTTTGTAATAATTGTTCTATTGTATCTATCCCACCTTCATTTATAATGTCTTCATCTAACACCCAAGTCATGCCATTGAAACATCCTAGTCTGGCATTTGTGACATCCTAGTCATACACAATCAACTTTATAATACATACAGACATCACATCTTTGTAATAATTGTTCTATTGTATCTATCACACCTTTATTTATAATGTCCTATCTAACACCCCAGTCATGCCCTTGTAACACCCTACTCAGGCATTAGTGACATCCTAGTCGTACACAATCAACTATAAAATTGAAAATGGAAATGGAGAATGTGCCAAAGAGACAACAACCCGACCATAGAAAAAAACAACAGCAGAAGGTCACCAACAAGTCTTCAATGTAGCGAGAAATTCCCGCACCCGGAGGCGTCCTTCAACTGGCCCCTAAACAAATATATACTAGTTCAGTGATAATGAACGCCATACTAATTTCCAAATTGTACACAAGAAACTAAAATTAAAATAATACAAGACTAACAAAGGCCAGAGGCTCCTGACTTGGGACAGGCGCAAACATGTGGTGGGGTTAAACATGTTTGTGAGATCTCCCCCCCCCTGCCCCCTATACCTTTAGCCAATGTAGAAAAGTTACGTAAATGCATAACAATACGCACATTAAAATTCAGTTCAAGAGAAGTCCGAGTCTGATGTCAGAATATGTAACCAAAGAAAATAAACAAAATGACAATAATACATAAATAACAACAGACTTCTAGCAGTTAACTGACATGCCAGCTCCAGACTTCAATTAAACTGACTGAAAGATTATGATTTCATCATATGAACATCAGGCACAATCCTTCCCGTTAGGGGTTTAGTATCATACCATCTTAACATATATGAGAAGATTAATTAGTCTATTCAAAGGTTTTGTTAGTTTTTGAGGTGAATACTGACACCTTTGTGCTTTATAAAGAATATTTCCATAAAAAATTGGATGTGAAATACCTGAACATATAAGAAGTCTGCATGTTGAGCTATATTTACGAATGATGTCCTTATACCGATGATAAATTTAGTAAATGTTTAGACTAGTTTGTGATATCGAAAACCCTGGTGTAATAATTTTTCAGTAATACATAAATTTCTGTCGTTAAAATCTAAAACATTGTTACATACACAAGCGAATCGTACAAGTTGAGATATATAAACACCGTAAGATGGTGACAAGGGAACGTCACCATCTAAAAATGGATAATTAACGATAGGAAATGAAAAATCATCTCTTTTATCATTATATTCTATTGCATCTATCACACCTTCATTTATAATGTCTTCATCTAACACCCAAGTCATGCCCTTGAAAAACCATAGTCTGGCATTTGTGACATCCTAGTCATACACAATCAACTTTATAATACATACATACATCATATCTTTGTAAAAATTGTTCTATTGTATCTATCACACCTTCATTTATAATGTCTTCATCTAACACCCCAGTCATGCCCTTGTAACACCCTAGTCAGGCATTTTTGTGACATCCTAGTCATACACAATCAACTATACAGTACATACAGACATCAAATCTTTGTAATAATTATTCTATTGTATCTATCACACCTTCATTTATAATGTCTTCATCTAACACCCCAGTCATGCCCTTGTAACACCCTAGTCAGGCATTTGTGACATCCTAGTCATACACAATCAACTACATAATACATACAGACATTCATATCTTGGTAATAATTGTTCTATTGTATCTATCACACCTTCATTTATAATGTCTTCATCTAACACCCCAGTCATGCCCTTGTAACACCCTAGTCAGGCATTTGTGACATCCTAGTCATACACAATCAACTATATAATACATACAGACATCATATCTTTGTAATAATTATTCTATTGTATCTATCACACCTTCATTTACAATGTCTTCATCTAACACCCCAGTCATGCCCTTGAAAGACCATAGTCTGGCATTTGTGACATCCTAGTCATACACAATCAACTTTATAATACATACAGACATCATATCTTTGTAATAATTGTTCTATTGTATCTATTACACCTTCATTTATAATGTATTCATCTAACACCCGTCATGCCCTTGGTAACACCCTAGTCAGGCATTTGTGACATCCTAGTCATACACAATCAACTTTATAATACATACAGACATCATATCTTTGTAATAATTGTTCTATTGTATCTATCACACCTTCATTTATAATGTCTTCATATAACACCCCAGTCATGCCCTTGTAACACCCTAGTCAGGCATTTGTGACATCCTAGTCGTACACACTCAACTATATAAAGCACACAGACATCATATCTTGTAATAATTGTTCTATTGTATCTATCACACCTACATATATAAAGTCTACATCTAACACCCCAGTCATGCCCACATAGCACCCTAGTCAGGCATTTGGGACATCCCAGTTATACACAATCAACTATACAGTACATACAGACATCAAATCTTTGTAAGAATTGTTCTATTGTATCTATCACACCTTCATTTATAATGTATTCATCTAACACCCCAGTCATGCCCTTGAAACACCCTAGTCTGGCATTTGTGACATCCTAGTCAGACACAATCAACTATATAATACATACAGACATCAAATCTTTGTAATAATTATTCTATTGTATCTATCACACCTTCATTCATATTGTCTTCATCTAACACCCCAGTCCTACCCACATAGCACCCTAGTCAGGCATTTGGGACATCCTAGTCATACGAAATCAACTAAACAATACACACAGATATCATATCTTTGTAATAATTGTTCTATTGGGTCTATCACACCTTCATTTATAATGTCTTCATCCAACACCCCAGTCATGACCTTGTAACACCCTAGTCAGGCATTTGTGACATCCTAGTCATACACAATCAACTTTATAATACATAAAGACATCATATCTTTGTAATAATTGTTCTATTGTATCTATCACACCTTCATTTATAATGTATTCATCTAACACCCGTCATGCCCTTGGTAACACCCTAGTCAGGCATTTGTGACATCCTAGTCATACACAATCAACTTTATAATACATACAGACATCATATCTTTGTAATAATTGTTCTATTGTATCTATCACACCTTCATTTATAATGTCTTCATATAACACCCCAGTCATGCCCTTGTAACACCCTAGTCAGGCATTTGTGACATCCTAGTCGTACACACTCAACTATATAAAGCACACAGACATCATATCTTGTAATAATTGTTCTATTGTATCTATCACACCTACATATATAAAGTCTACATCTAACACCCCAGTCATGCCCACATAGCACCCTAGTCAGGCATTTGGGACATCCTAATCATACACAATCAACTATATAATACATACAGACATAAAATCTTTGCAATAATTATTCTATTGTATCTATCACACCTTCATTCATATTGTCTTCATCTAACACCCCAGTCATGCCCTTGAAACACCCTAGTCTGGCATTTGTGACATCCTAGTCAGACACAATCAACTATATAATACATACAGACATCAAATCTTTGTAATAATTATTCTATTGTATCTATCACACCTTCATTCATATTGTCTTCATCTAACACCCCAGTCCTACCCACATAGCACCCTAGTCAGGCATTTGGGACATCCTAGTCATACGAAATCAACTAAACAATACACACAGATATCATATCTTTGTAATAATTGTTCTATTGGGTCTATCACACCTTCATTTATAATGTCTTCATCCAACACCCCAGTCATGACCTTGTAACACCCTAGTCAGGCATTTGTGACATCCTAGTCATACACAATCAACTTTATAATACATAAAGACATCATATCTTTGTAATAATTGTTCTATTGTATCTATCACACCTTCATTTATAATGTATTCATCTAACACCCGTCATGCCCTTGGTAACACCCTAGTCAGGCATTTGTGACATCCTAGTCATACACAATCAACTTTATAATACATACAGACATCATATCTTTGTAATAATTGTTCTATTGTATCTATCACACTTTCATTTATAATGTCTTCATATAACACCCCAGTCATGCCCTTGTAACACCCTAGTCAGGCATTTGTGACATCCTAGTCGTACACACTCAACTATATAAAGCACACAGACATCATATCTTGTAATAATTGTTCTATTGTATCTATCACACCTACATATATAAAGTCTACATCTAACACCCCAGTCATGCCCACATAGCACCCTAGTCAGGCATTTGGGACATCCTAATCATACACAATCAACTATATAATACATACAGACATAAAATCTTTGCAATAATTATTCTATTGTATCTATCACACCTTCATTCATATTGTCTTCATCTAACACCCCAGTCATGCCCTTGAAACACCCTAGTCTGGCATTTGTGACATCCTAGTCAGACACAATCAACTATATAATACATACAGACATCAAATCTTTGTAATAATTGTTCTATTGTATCTATCACACCTTCATTCATATTGTCTTCATCTAACACCCCAGTCATGCCCTTGTAACACCCTAGTCAGGCATTTGTGACATCCTAGTCGTACACACTCAACTATATAAAGCACACAGACATCATATCTTGTAATAATTGTTCTATTGTATCTATCACACCTACATATATAAAGTCTACATCTAACACCCCAGTCATGCCCACATAGCACCCTAGTCAGGCATTTGGGACATCCCAGTTATACACAATCAACTATACAGTACATACAGACATCAAATCTTTGTAAGAATTGTTCTATTGTATCTATCACACCTTCATTTATAATGTATTCATCTAACACCCCAGTCATGCCCTTGAAACACCCTAGTCTGGCATTTGTGACATCCTAGTCAGACACAATCAACTATATAATACATACAGACATCAAATCTGTGTAATAATTATTCTATTGTATCTATCACACCTTCATTCATATTGTCTTCATCTAACACCCCAGTCCTACCCACATAGCACCCTAGTCAGGCATTTGGGACATCCTAGTCATACGAAATCAACTAAACAATACACACAGATATCATATCTTTGTAATAATTGTTCTATTGGGTCTATCACACCTTCATTTATAATGTCTTCATCCAACACCCCAGTCATGACCTTGTAACACCCTAGTCAGGCATTTGTGACATCCTAGTCATACACAATCAACTTTATAATACATAAAGACATCATATCTTTGTAATAATTGTTCTATTGTATCTATCACACCTTCATTTATAATGTATTCATCTAACACCCGTCATGCCCTTGGTTACACCCTAGTCAGGCATTTGTGACATCCTAGTCATACACAATCAACTTTATAATACATACAGACATCATATCTTTGTTATAATTGTTCTATTGTATCTATCACACCTTCATTTATAATGTCTTCATATAACACCCCAGTCATGCCCTTGTAACACCCTAGTCAGGCATTTGTGACATCCTAGTCGTACACACTCAACTATATACAACACACAGACATCATATCTTGTAATAATTGTTCTATTGTATCTATCACACCTACATATATAAAGTCTACATCTAACACCCCAGTCATGCCCACATAGCACCCTAGTCAGGCATTTGGGACATCCTAATCATACACAATCAACTATATAATACATACAAACATAAAATCTTTGCAATAATTATTCTATTGTATCTATCACACCTTCATTCATATTGTCTTCATCTAACACCCCAGTCATGCCCTCATAGCACCCTAGTCAGGCATTTTGGACATCCCAGTCATACACAATCAACTATTTAATACATACAGACATCATATCTTTGTAATAATTGTTCTATTGTATCTATCACACCTATATATATAAGGTCTACATCTAACACCCCAGTCATGCCCTCATAACACCCTAGTCAGGCATTTGGGACATCCCAGTCATACACAATCAACTATACAGTACATACAGACATCAAATCTTTGTAAGAATTGTTCTATTGTATATATCACACCTTCATTTATAATGTCTTCATCTAACACCCCAGTCATGCCCTTGAAACACCATAGTCTGGCATTTGTGACATCCTAGTCAGACACAATCAACTTTATAATACATACAGACATCATATCTTTGTAATAATGGTGTTATTGTTTCTAGCACACCTTTATTTATAATGTCCTATCTAACACCCCAGTCATGCCCTTGTAACACCCTAGTCAGGCATTTGTGACATCCTAATCATACACAATCAACTATATAATACATACAGACATCAAATCTTTGTAATAATTATTCTATTGTATCTATCAAACCTTCATTCATATTGTCTTCATCTAACACCCCAGTCATGCCCACATAGCACCCTAGTCAGGCATTTGGGACATCCTAGTCATACGAAATCAACTATACAATGCATACAGACATCATATCTTTGTAATAATTGTTCTATTGGGTCTATCACACCTTCATTTATAATGTCTTCATCCAACACCCCAGTCATGACCTTGTAACACGCTAGTCAGGCATTTGTGACATCCTAGTCATACACAATCAACTTTATAATACATAAAGACATCATATCTTTGTAATAATTGTTCTATTGTATCTATCACACCTTCATTTATAATGTATTCATCTAACACCCGTCATGCCCTTGGTAACACCCTAGTCAGGCATTTGTGACATCCTAGTCATACACAATCAACTTTATAATACATACAGACATCATATCTTTGTAATAATTGTTCTATTGTATCTATCACACCTTCATTTATAATGTCTTCATATAACACCCCAGTCATGCCCTTGTAACACCCTAGTCAGGCATTTGTGACATCCTAGTCGTACACACTCAACTATATAAAACACACAGACATCATATCTTGTAATAATTGTTCTATTGTATCTATCACACCTACACATATAAAGTCTACATCTAACACCCCAGTCATGCCCACATAGCACCCTAGTCAGGCATTTGGGACATCCTAATCATACACAATCAACTATATAATACATACAGACATAAAATCTTTGCAATAATTATTCTATTGTATCTATCACACCTTCATTCATATTGTCTTCATCTAACACCCCAGTCATGCCCTCATAGCACCCTAGTCAGGCATTTTGGACATCCCAGTCATACACAATCAACTATTTAATACATACAGACATCATATCTTTGTAATAATTGTTCTATTGTATCTATCACACCTTCATTTATAATGTATTCATCTAACACCCGTCATGCCCTTGGTAACACCCTAGTCAGGCATTTGTGACATCCTAGTCATACACAATCAACTTTATAATACATACAGACATCATATCTTTGTAATAATTGTTCTATTGTATCTATCACACCTTCATTTATAATGTCTTCATATAACACCCCAGTCATGCCCTTGTAACACCCTAGTCAGGCATTTGTGACATCCTAGTCGTACACACTCAACTATATAAAACACACAGACATCATATCTTGTAATAATTGTTCTATTGTATCTATCACACCTACACATATAAAGTCTACATCTAACACCCCAGTCATGCCCACATAGCACCCTAGTCAGGCATTTGGGACATCCTAATCATACACAATCAACTATATAATACATACAGACATAAAATCTTTGCAATAATTATTCTATTGTATCTATAACACCTTCATTCATATTGTCTTCATCTAACACCCCAGTCATGCCCTCATAGCACCCTAGTCAGGCATTTTGGACATCCCAGTCATACACAATCAACTATTTAATACATACAGACATCATATCTTTGTAATAATTGTTCTATTGTATCTATCACACCTATATATATAAGGTCTACATCTAACACCCCAGTCATGCCCTTGAAACACCCATGTCTGGCATTTGTGACATCCTAGTCAGACACAATCAACTTTATAATACATACAGACATCATATCTTTGTAATAATGGTTATATTGTATCTAGCACACCTTTATTTATAATGTCCTATCTAACACCCCAGTCATGCCCTTGTAACACCCTAGTCAGGCATTTGTGACATCCTAGTCATACACAATCAACTACATAATACATACAGACATTCATATCTTGGTAATAATTGTTCTATTGTATCTATCACACCTTCATTTATAATGTCTTCATCTAACACCCCAGTCATGCCCTTGTAACACCCTAGTCAGGCATTTGTGACATCCTAGTCATACACAATCAACTATATAATACATACAGACATCATATCTTTGTAATAATTATTCTATTGTATCTATCACACCTTCATTTATAATGTCTTCATCTAACACCCCAGTCATGCCCTTGTAACACCCTAGTCAGGCATTTGTGACATCCTAGTCATACACAATCAACTACATAATACATACAGACATTCATATCTTGGTAATAATTGTTCTATTGTATCTATCACACCTTCATTTATAATGTCTTCATCTAACACCCCAGTCATGCCCTTGTAACACCCTAGTCAGGCATTTGTGACATCCTAGTCATACACAATCAACTATATAATACATACAGACATCATATCTTTGTAATAATTATTCTATTGTATCTATCACACCTTCATTTACAATGTCTTCATCTAACACCCCAGTCATGCCCTTGAAAGACCATAGTCTGGCATTTGTGACATCCTAGTCATACACAATCAACTTTATAATACATACAGACATCATATCTTTGTAATAATTGTTCTATTGTATCTATTACACCTTCATTTATAATGTATTCATCTAACACCCGTCATGCCCTTGGTAACACCCTAGTCAGGCATTTGTGACATCCTAGTCATACACAATCAACTTTATAATACATACAGACATCATATCTTTGTAATAATTGTTCTATTGTATCTATCACACCTTCATTTATAATGTCTTCATATAACACCCCAGTCATGCCCTTGTAACACCCTAGTCAGGCATTTGTGACATCCTAGTCGTACACACTCAACTATATAAAGCACACAGACATCATATCTTGTAATAATTGTTCTATTGTATCTATCACACCTACATATATAAAGTCTACATCTAACACCCCAGTCATGCCCACATAGCACCCTAGTCAGGCATTTGGGACATCCCAGTTATACACAATCAACTATACAGTACATACAGACATCAAATCTTTGTAAGAATTGTTCTATTGTATCTATCACACCTTCATTTATAATGTATTCATCTAACACCCCAGTCATGCCCTTGAAACACCCTAGTCTGGCATTTGTGACATCCTAGTCAGACACAATCAACTATATAATACATACAGACATCAAATCTTTGTAATAATTATTCTATTGTATCTATCACACCTTCATTCATATTGTCTTCATCTAACACCCCAGTCCTACCCACATAGCACCCTAGTCAGGCATTTGGGACATCCTAGTCATACGAAATCAACTAAACAATACACACAGATATCATATCTTTGTAATAATTGTTCTATTGGGTCTATCACACCTTCATTTATAATGTCTTCATCCAACACCCCAGTCATGACCTTGTAACACCCTAGTCAGGCATTTGTGACATCCTAGTCATACACAATCAACTTTATAATACATAAAGACATCATATCTTTGTAATAATTGTTCTATTGTATCTATCACACCTTCATTTATAATGTATTCATCTAACACCCGTCATGCCCTTGGTAACACCCTAGTCAGGCATTTGTGACATCCTAGTCATACACAATCAACTTTATAATACATACAGACATCATATCTTTGTAATAATTGTTCTATTGTATCTATCACACCTTCATTTATAATGTCTTCATATAACACCCCAGTCATGCCCTTGTAACACCCTAGTCAGGCATTTGTGACATCCTAGTCGTACACACTCAACTATATAAAGCACACAGACATCATATCTTGTAATAATTGTTCTATTGTATCTATCACACCTACATATATAAAGTCTACATCTAACACCCCAGTCATGCCCACATAGCACCCTAGTCAGGCATTTGGGACATCCTAATCATACACAATCAACTATATAATACATACAGACATAAAATCTTTGCAATAATTATTCTATTGTATCTATCACACCTTCATTCATATTGTCTTCATCTAACACCCCAGTCATGCCCTTGAAACACCCTAGTCTGGCATTTGTGACATCCTAGTCAGACACAATCAACTATATAATACATACAGACATCAAATCTTTGTAATAATTATTCTATTGTATCTATCACACCTTCATTCATATTGTCTTCATCTAACACCCCAGTCCTACCCACATAGCACCCTAGTCAGGCATTTGGGACATCCTAGTCATACGAAATCAACTAAACAATACACACAGATATCATATCTTTGTAATAATTGTTCTATTGGGTCTATCACACCTTCATTTATAATGTCTTCATCCAACACCCCAGTCATGACCTTGTAACACCCTAGTCAGGCATTTGTGACATCCTAGTCATACACAATCAACTTTATAATACATAAAGACATCATATCTTTGTAATAATTGTTCTATTGTATCTATCACACCTTCATTTATAATGTATTCATCTAACACCCGTCATGCCCTTGGTAACACCCTAGTCAGGCATTTGTGACATCCTAGTCATACACAATCAACTTTATAATACATACAGACATCATATCTTTGTAATAATTGTTCTATTGTATCTATCACACTTTCATTTATAATGTCTTCATATAACACCCCAGTCATGCCCTTGTAACACCCTAGTCAGGCATTTGTGACATCCTAGTCGTACACACTCAACTATATAAAGCACACAGACATCATATCTTGTAATAATTGTTCTATTGTATCTATCACACCTACATATATAAAGTCTACATCTAACACCCCAGTCATGCCCACATAGCACCCTAGTCAGGCATTTGGGACATCCTAATCATACACAATCAACTATATAATACATACAGACATAAAATCTTTGCAATAATTATTCTATTGTATCTATCACACCTTCATTCATATTGTCTTCATCTAACACCCCAGTCATGCCCTTGAAACACCCTAGTCTGGCATTTGTGACATCCTAGTCAGACACAATCAACTATATAATACATACAGACATCAAATCTTTGTAATAATTATTCTATTGTATCTATCACACCTTCATTCATATTGTCTTCATCTAACACCCCAGTCATGCCCTTGTAACACCCTAGTCAGGCATTTGTGACATCCTAGTCGTACACACTCAACTATATAAAGCACACAGACATCATATCTTGTAATAATTGTTCTATTGTATCTATCACACCTACATATATAAAGTCTACATCTAACACCCCAGTCATGCCCACATAGCACCCTAGTCAGGCATTTGGGACATCCCAGTTATACACAATCAACTATACAGTACATACAGACATCAAATCTTTGTAAGAATTGTTCTATTGTATCTATCACACCTTCATTTATAATGTATTCATCTAACACCCCAGTCATGCCCTTGAAACACCCTAGTCTGGCATTTGTGACATCCTAGTCAGACACAATCAACTATATAATACATACAGACATCAAATCTGTGTAATAATTATTCTATTGTATCTATCACACCTTCATTCATATTGTCTTCATCTAACACCCCAGTCCTACCCACATAGCACCCTAGTCAGGCATTTGGGACATCCTAGTCATACGAAATCAACTAAACAATACACACAGATATCATATCTTTGTAATAATTGTTCTATTGGGTCTATCACACCTTCATTTATAATGTCTTCATCCAACACCCCAGTCATGACCTTGTAACACCCTAGTCAGGCATTTGTGACATCCTAGTCATACACAATCAACTTTATAATACATAAAGACATCATATCTTTGTAATAATTGTTCTATTGTATCTATCACACCTTCATTTATAATGTATTCATCTAACACCCGTCATGCCCTTGGTAACACCCTAGTCAGGCATTTGTGACATCCTAGTCATACACAATCAACTTTATAATACATACAGACATCATATCTTTGTTATAATTGTTCTATTGTATCTATCACACCTTCATTTATAATGTCTTCATATAACACCCCAGTCATGCCCTTGTAACACCCTAGTCAGGCATTTGTGACATCCTAGTCGTACACACTCAACTATATACAACACACAGACATCATATCTTGTAATAATTGTTCTATTGTATCTATCACACCTACATATATAAAGTCTACATCTAACACCCCAGTCATGCCCACATAGCACCCTAGTCAGGCATTTGGGACATCCTAATCATACACAATCAACTATATAATACATACAAACATAAAATCTTTGCAATAATTATTCTATTGTATCTATCACACCTTCATTCATATTGTCTTCATCTAACACCCCAGTCATGCCCTCATAGCACCCTAGTCAGGCATTTTGGACATCCCAGTCATACACAATCAACTATTTAATACATACAGACATCATATCTTTGTAATAATTGTTCTATTGTATCTATCACACCTATATATATAAGGTCTACATCTAACACCCCAGTCATGCCCTCATAACACCCTAGTCAGGCATTTGGGACATCCCAGTCATACACAATCAACTATACAGTACATACAGACATCAAATCTTTGTAAGAATTGTTCTATTGTATATATCACACCTTCATTTATAATGTCTTCATCTAACACCCCATTCATGCCCTTGAAACACCATAGTCTGGCATTTGTGACATCCTAGTCAGACACAATCAACTTTATAATACATACAGACATCATATCTTTGTAATAATGGTGTTATTGTTTCTAGCACACCTTTATTTATAATGTCCTATCTAACACCCCAGTCATGCCCTTGTAACACCCTAGTCAGGCATTTGTGACATCCTAATCATACACAATCAACTATATAATACATACAGACATCAAATCTTTGTAATAATTATTCTATTGTATCTATCAAACCTTCATTCATATTGTCTTCATCTAACACCCCAGTCATGCCCACATAGCACCCTAGTCAGGCATTTGGGACATCCTAGTCATACGAAATCAACTATACAATGCATACAGACATCATATCTTTGTAATAATTGTTCTATTGGGTCTATCACACCTTCATTTATAATGTCTTCATCCAACACCCCAGTCATGACCTTGTAACACGCTAGTCAGGCATTTGTGACATCCTAGTCATACACAATCAACTTTATAATACATAAAGACATCATATCTTTGTAATAATTGTTCTATTGTATCTATCACACCTTCATTTATAATGTATTCATCTAACACCCGTCATGCCCTTGGTAACACCCTAGTCAGGCATTTGTGACATCCTAGTCATACACAATCAACTTTATAATACATACAGACATCATATCTTTGTAATAATTGTTCTATTGTATCTATCACACCTTCATTTATAATGTCTTCATATAACACCCCAGTCATGCCCTTGTAACACCCTAGTCAGGCATTTGTGACATCCTAGTCGTACACACTCAACTATATAAAACACACAGACATCATATCTTGTAATAATTGTTCTATTGTATCTATCACACCTACACATATAAAGTCTACATCTAACACCCCAGTCATGCCCACATAGCACCCTAGTCAGGCATTTGGGACATCCTAATCATACACAATCAACTATATAATACATACAGACATAAAATCTTTGCAATAATTATTCTATTGTATCTATCACACCTTCATTCATATTGTCTTCATCTAACACCCCAGTCATGCCCTCATAGCACCCTAGTCAGGCATTTTGGACATCCCAGTCATACACAATCAACTATTTAATACATACAGACATCATATCTTTGTAATAATTGTTCTATTGTATCTATCACACCTTCATTTATAATGTATTCATCTAACACCCGTCATGCCCTTGGTAACACCCTAGTCAGGCATTTGTGACATCCTAGTCATACACAATCAACTTTATAATACATACAGACATCATATCTTTGTAATAATTGTTCTATTGTATCTATCACACCTTCATTTATAATGTCTTCATATAACACCCCAGTCATGCCCTTGTAACACCCTAGTCAGGCATTTGTGACATCCTAGTCGTACACACTCAACTATATAAAACACACAGACATCATATCTTGTAATAATTGTTCTATTGTATCTATCACACCTACACATATAAAGTCTACATCTAACACCCCAGTCATGCCCACATAGCACCCTAGTCAGGCATTTGGGACATCCTAATCATACACAATCAACTATATAATACATACAGACATAAAATCTTTGCAATAATTATTCTATTGTATCTATAACACCTTCATTCATATTGTCTTCATCTAACACCCCAGTCATGCCCTCATAGCACCCTAGTCAGGCATTTTGGACATCCCAGTCATACACAATCAACTATTTAATACATACAGACATCATATCTTTGTAATAATTGTTCTATTGTATCTATCACACCTATATATATAAGGTCTACATCTAACACCCCAGTCATGCCCTTGAAACACCCATGTCTGGCATTTGTGACATCCTAGTCAGACACAATCAACTTTATAATACATACAGACATCATATCTTTGTAATAATGGTTATATTGTATCTAGCACACCTTTATTTATAATGTCCTATCTAACACCCCAGTCATGCCCTTGTAACACCCTAGTCAGGCATTTGTGACATCCTAGTCATACACAATCAACTACATAATACATACAGACATTCATATCTTGGTAATAATTGTTCTATTGTATCTATCACACCTTCATTTATAATGTCTTCATCTAACACCCCAGTCATGCCCTTGTAACACCCTAGTCAGGCATTTGTGACATCCTAGTCATACACAATCAACTATATAATACATACAGACATCATATCTTTGTAATAATTATTCTATTGTATCTATCACACCTTCATTTACAATGTCTTCATCTAACACCCCAGTCATGCCCTTGAAAGACAATAGTCTGGCATTTGTGACCTCCTAGTCATACACAATCAACTTTATAATACATACAGACATCATATCTTTGTAATAATTTTTCTATTGTATCTATCACACCTTTATTTATAATGTCCTATCTAACACCCAAGTCATGCCCTTGTAACACCCTAGTCAGGCACTGAATTTTAATGTGCGTATTGTTATGCGTTTACTTTACTACATTGGTTAGAGGTATAGGGGGGGGGGGGGGGGTTGAGATCTCACAAACATGTTTAACCCCGCCGCATTTTTGCGCCTGTTCCAAGTCAGGAGCCTCTGGCCTTTGTTAGTCTTGTATTATTTTAATTTTAGTTTCTTGTGTACAATTTGGAAATTAGTATGGCGTTCATTATCACTGGACTAGTATATATTTGTTGAGGGGCCAGCTGAAGGACGCCTCCGGGTGCGGGAATTTCTCGCTACATTGAAGACCTGTTAGTGACCCTCTGCTGTTGTTGTTTTTTATTTGGTCGGGTTGTTGTCTCTTTGACACATTCCCCATTTCCATTCTCAATTTTACACTCAACTATATAATACACACAGACATCATATCTTGTAATAATTGTTCTATTGTATCTATCACACCTACATATATAAGGTCTACATATAACACCCCAGTCATGCCCACATAGCACCCTAGTCAGACATTTGGGACATCCTAGTCATACGCAATCAACTATACAATACATACAGACATCATATCTTTGTAATAATTGTTCTATTGTATCTATCACACCTTCATTTATAATGTCTTCATATAACACCCCAGTCATGCCCTTGTAACACCCTAGTCAGGCATGTATGACATCCTAGTCGTTCATATGATGAAATCATAATCTTTCAGTCAGTTTAATTGAAGTCTGGAGCTGGTATGTCAGTTAACTGCTAGTAGTCTGTTGTTATTGATGTATTATTGTCATTTTGTTTATTTTCTTTGGTTACATCTTCTGACATCAGACTCGGATTTCTCTTGAACTGAATTTTAATGTGCGTATTGTTATGCGTTTACTTTACTACATTGGTTAGAGGTATAGGGGGAGGGTTGAGATCTCACAAACATGTTTAACCCCGCCGCATTTTTGCGCCTGTCCCAAGTCAGGAGCCTCTGGCCTTTGTTAGTCTTGTATTATTTTAATTTTAGTTTCTTGTGTACAATTTGGAAATTAGTATGGCGTTCATTATCACTGGACTAGTATATATTTGTTTAGGGGCCAGCTGAAGGACGCCTCCGGGTGCGGGAATTTCTCGCTACATTGAAGACCTGTTGGTGACCCTCTGCTGTTGTTGTTTTTTATTTGGTCGGGTTGTTGTCTCTTTGACACATTCCCCATTTCCATTCTCAATTTTACACTCAACTATATAATACACACAGACATCATATCTTGTAATAATTGTTCTATTGTATCTATCACACCTACATATATAAGGTCTACATATAACACCCCAGTCATGCCCACATAGCACCCTAGTCAGGCATTTGGGACATCCTAGTCATACGCAATCAACTATACAATACATACAGACATCATATCTTTGTAATAATTGTTCTATTGTATCTATCACACCTTCATTTATAATGTCTTCATATAACACCCCAGTCATGCCCTTGTAACACCCTAGTCAGGCATTTGTGACATCCTAGTCGTTCATATGATGAAATCATAATCTTTCAGTCAGTTTAATTGAAGTCTGGAGCTGGCATGTCAGTTAACTGCTAGTAGTCTGTTGTTATTTATGTATTATTGTCATTTTGTTTATTTTCTTTGGTTACATCTTCTGACATCAGACTCGGATTTCTCTTGAACTGAATTTTAATGTGCGTATTGTTATGCGTTTACTTTACTACATTGGTTAGAGGTATAGGGGGAGGGTTGAGATCTCACAAACATGTTTAACCCCGCCGCATTTTTGCGCCTGTCCCAAGTCAGGAGCCTCTGGCCTTTGTTAGTCTTGTATTATTTTAATTTTAGTTTCTTGTGTACAATTTGGAAATTAGTATGGCGTTCATTATCACTGGACTAGTATATATTTGTTTAGGGGCCAGCTGAAGGACGCCTCCGGGTGCGGGAATTTCTCGCTACATTGAAGACCTGTTGGTGACCCTCTGCTGTTGTTGTTTTTTATTTGGTCGGGTTGTTGTCTCTTTGACACATTCCCCATTTCCATTCTCAATTTTACACTCAACTATATAATACACACAGACATCATATCTTGTAATAATTGTTCTATTGTATCTATCACACCTACATATATAAGGTCTACATATAACACCCCAGTCATGCCCACATAGCACCCTAGTCAGGCATTTGGGACATCCTAGTCATACGCAATCAACTATACAATACATACAGACATCATATCTTTGTAATAATTGTTCTATTGTATCTATCACACCTTCATTTATAATGTCTTCATATAACACCCCAGTCATGCCCTTGTAACACCCTAGTCAGGCATTTGTGACATCCTAGTCGTTCATATGATGAAATCATAATCTTTCAGTCAGTTTAATTGAAGTCTGGAGCTGGCATGTCAGTTAACTGCTAGTAGTCTGTTGTTATTTATGTATTATTGTCATTTTGTTTATTTTCTTTGGTTACATCTTCTGACATCAGACTCGGATTTCTCTTGAACTGAATTTTAATGTGCGTATTGTTATGCGTTTACTTTACTACATTGGTTAGAGGTATAGGGGGAGGGTTGAGATCTCACAAACATGTTTAACCCCGCCGCATTTTTGCGCCTGTCCCAAGTCAGGAGCCTCTGGCCTTTGTTAGTCTTGTATTATTTTAATTTTAGTTTCTTGTGTACAATTTGGAAATTAGTATGGCGTTCATTATCACTGGACTAGTATATATTTGTTTAGGGGCCAGCTGAAGGACGCCTCCGGGTGCGGGAATTTCTCGCTACATTGAAGACCTGTTGGTGACCCTCTGCTGTTGTTGTTTTTTATTTGGTCGGGTTGTTGTCTCTTTGACACATTCCCCATTTCCATTCTCAATTTTACACTCAACTATATAATACACAGAGACATCATATCTTGTAATAAATGTTCTATTGTATCTATCACACCTACATATATAAGGTCTACATATAACACCCCAGTCATGCCCACATAGCACCCTAGTCAGGCATTTGGGACATCCTAGTCATACGCAATCAACTATACAATACATACAGACATCATATCTTTGTAATAATTGTTCTATTGTATCTATCACACCTTCATTTATAATGTCTTCATATAACACCCCAGTCATGCCCTTGTAACACCCTAGTCAGGCATTTGTGACATCCTAGTCGTTCATATGATGAAATCATAATCTTTCAGTCAGTTTAATTGAAGTCTGGAGCTGGCATGTCAGTTAACTGCTAGTAGTCTGTTGTTATTTATGTATTATTGTCATTTTGTTTATTTTCTTTGGTTACATCTTCTGACATCAGACTCGGATTTCTCTTGAACTGAATTTTAATGTGCGTATTGTTATGCGTTTACTTTACTACATTGGTTAGAGGTATAGGGGGAGGGTTGAGATCTCACAAACATGTTTAACCCCGCCGCATTTTTGCGCCTGTCCCAAGTCAGGAGCCTCTGGCCTTTGTTAGTCTTGTATTATTTTAATTTTAGTTTCTTGTGTACAATTTGGAAATTAGTATGGCGTTCATTATCACTGGACTAGTATATATTTGTTTAGGGGCCAGCTGAAGGACGCCTCCGGGTGCGGGAATTTCTCGCTACATTGAAGACCTGTTGGTGACCCTCTGCTGTTGTTGTTTTTTATTTGGTCGGGTTGTTGTCTCTTTGACACATTCCCCATTTCCATTCTCAATTTTACACTCAACTATATAATACACAGAGACATCATATCTTGTAATAAATGTTCTATTGTATCTATCACACCTACATATATAAGGTCTACATATAACACCCCAGTCATGCCCACATAGCACCCTAGTCAGGCATTTGGGACATCCTAGTCATACGCAATCAACTATACAATACATACAGACATCATATCTTTGTAATAATTGTTCTATTGGGTCTATCACACCTTCATTTACAATGTCTTCATCCAACACCCCAGTCATGACCTTGTAACACCCTAGTCAGGCATTTGTGACATCCTAGTCATACACAATCAACTATATAATACATACAGACATCATATCTTTGTAATAATTATTCTATTGTATCTATCACACCTTCATTTACAATGTCTTCATCTAACACCCCAGCCATGCCCTTGAAAGACAATAGTCTGGCATTTGTGACCTCCTAGTCATACACAATCAACTTTATAATACATACAGACATCATATCTTTGTAATAATTGTTCTATTGTATCTATCACACCTTTATTTATAATGTCCTATCTAACACCCAAGTCATGCCCTTGTAACACCCTAGTCAGGCACTGAATTTTAATGTGCGCATTGTTATGCGTTTACTTTACTACATTGGTTAGAGGTATAGGGGGAGGGTTGAGATCTCACAAACATGTTTAACCCCGCCGCATTTTTGCGCCTGTCCCAAGTCAGGAGCCTCTGGCCTTTGTTAGTCTTGTATTATTTTAATTTTAGTTTCTTGTGTACAATTTGGAAATTAGTATGGCGTTCATTATCACTGGACTAGTATATATTTGTTTAGGGGCCAGCTGAAGGACGCCTCCGGGTGCGGGAATTTCTCGCTACATTGAAGACCTGTTAGTGACCCTCTGCTGTTGTTGTTTTTTATTTGGTCGGGTTGTTGTCTCTTTGACACATTCCCCATTTCCATTCTCAATTTTACACTCAACTATATAATACACAGAGACATCATATCTTGTAATAAATGTTCTATTGTATCTATCACACCTACATATATAAGGTCTACATATAACACCCCAGTCATGCCCACATAGCACCCTAGTCAGGCATTTGGGACATCCTAGTCATACGCAATCAACTATACAATACATACAGACATCATATCTTTGTAATAATTGTTCTATTGTATCTATCACACCTTCATTTATAATGTCTTCATATAACACCCCAGTCATGCCCTTGTAACACCCTAGTCAGGCATTTGTGACATCCTAGTCGTTCATATGATGAAATCATAATCTTTCAGTCAGTTTAATTGAAGTCTGGAGCTGGCATGTCAGTTAACTGCTAGTAGTCTGTTGTTATTTATGTATTATTGTCATTTTGTTTATTTTCTTTGGTTACATCTTCTGACATCAGACTCGGATTTCTCTTGAACTGAATTTTAATGTGCGTATTGTTATGCGTTTACTTTACTACATTGGTTAGAGGTATAGGGGGAGGGTTGAGATCTCACAAACATGTTTAACCCCGCCGCATTTTTGCGCCTGTCCCAAGTCAGGAGCCTCTGGCCTTTGTTAGTCTTGTATTATTTTAATTTTAGTTTCTTGTGTACAATTTGGAAATTAGTATGGCGTTCATTATCACTGGACTAGTATATATTTGTTTAGGGGCCAGCTGAAGGACGCCTCCGGGTGCGGGAATTTCTCGCTACATTGAAGACCTGTTGGTGACCCTCTGCTGTTGTTGTTTTTTATTTGGTCGGGTTGTTGTCTCTTTGACACATTCCCCATTTCCATTCTCAATTTTACACTCAACTATATAATACACAGAGACATCATATCTTGTAATAAATGTTCTATTGTATCTATCACACCTACATATATAAGGTCTACATATAACACCCCAGTCATGCCCACATAGCACCCTAGTCAGGCATTTGGGACATCCTAGTCATACGCAATCAACTATACAATACATACAGACATCATATCTTTGTAATAATTGTTCTATTGGGTCTATCACACCTTCATTTACAATGTCTTCATCCAACACCCCAGTCATGACCTTGTAACACCCTAGTCAGGCATTTGTGACATCCTAGTCATACACAATCAACTATATAATACATACAGACATCATATCTTTGTAATAATTATTCTATTGTATCTATCACACCTTCATTTACAATGTCTTCATCTAACACCCCAGCCATGCCCTTGAAAGACAATAGTCTGGCATTTGTGACCTCCTAGTCATACACAATCAACTTTATAATACATACAGACATCATATCTTTGTAATAATTGTTCTATTGTATCTATCACACCTTTATTTATAATGTCCTATCTAACACCCAAGTCATGCCCTTGTAACACCCTAGTCAGGCACTGAATTTTAATGTGCGCATTGTTATGCGTTTACTTTACTACATTGGTTAGAGGTATAGGGGGAGGGTTGAGATCTCACAAACATGTTTAACCCCGCCGCATTTTTGCGCCTGTCCCAAGTCAGGAGCCTCTGGCCTTTGTTAGTCTTGTATTATTTTAATTTTAGTTTCTTGTGTACAATTTGGAAATTAGTATGGCGTTCATTATCACTGGACTAGTATATATTTGTTTAGGGGCCAGCTGAAGGACGCCTCCGGGTGCGGGAATTTCTCGCTACATTGAAGACCTGTTAGTGACCCTCTGCTGTTGTTGTTTTTTATTTGGTCGGGTTGTTGTCTCTTTGACACATTCCCCATTTCCATTCTCAATTTTACACTCAACTATATAATACACACAGACATCATATCTTGTAATAATTGTTCTATTGTATCTATCACACCTACATATATAAGGTCTACATATAACACCCCAGTCATGCCCACATAGCACCCTAGTCAGACATTTGGGACATCCTAGTCATACGCAATCAACTATACAATACATACAGACATCATATCTTTGTAATAATTGTTCTATTGTATCTATCACACCTTCATTTATAATGTCTTCATATAACACCCCAGTCATGCCCTTGTAACACCCTAGTCAGGCATGTATGACATCCTAGTCGTTCATATGATGAAATCATAATCTTTCAGTCAGTTTAATTGAAGTCTGGAGCTGGTATGTCAGTTAACTGCTAGTAGTCTGTTGTTATTGATGTATTATTGTCATTTTGTTTATTTTCTTTGGTTACATCTTCTGACATCAGACTCGGATTTCTCTTGAACTGAATTTTAATGTGCGTATTGTTATGCGTTTACTTTACTACATTGGTTAGAGGTATAGGGGGAGGGTTGAGATCTCACAAACATGTTTAACCCCGCCGCATTTTTGCGCCTGTCCCAAGTCAGGAGCCTCTGGCCTTTGTTAGTCTTGTATTATTTTAATTTTAGTTTCTTGTGTACAATTTGGAAATTAGTATGGCGTTCATTATCACTGGACTAGTATATATTTGTTTAGGGGCCAGCTGAAGGACGCCTCCGGGTGCGGGAATTTCTCGCTACATTGAAGACCTGTTGGTGACCCTCTGCTGTTGTTGTTTTTTATTTGGTCGGGTTGTTGTCTCTTTGACACATTCCCCATTTCCATTCTCAATTTTACACTCAACTATATAATACACACAGACATCATATCTTGTAATAATTGTTCTATTGTATCTATCACACCTACATAGATAAGGTCTACATATAACACCCCAGTCATGCCCACATAGCACCCTAGTCAGGCATTTGGGACATCCTAGTCATACGCAATCAACTATACAATACATACAGACATCATATCTTTGTAATAATTGTTCTATTGTATCTATCACACCTTCATTTATAATGTCTTCATATAACACCCCAGTCATGCCCTTGTAACACCCTAGTCAGGCATTTGTGACATCCTAGTCGTTCATATGATGAAATCATAATCTTTCAGTCAGTTTAACTGAAGTCTGGAGCTGGCATGTCAGTTAACTGCTAGTAGTCTGTTGTTATTTATGTATTATTGTCATTTTGTTTATTTTCTTTGGTTACATCTTCTGACATCAGACTCGGATTTCTCTTGAACTGAATTTTAATGTGCGTATTGTTATGCGTTTACTTTACTACATTGGTTAGAGGTATAGGGGGAGGGTTGAGATCTCACAAACATGTTTAACCCCGCCGCATTTTTGCGCCTGTCCCAAGTCAGGAGCCTCTGGCCTTTGTTAGTCTTGTATTATTTTAATTTTAGTTTCTTGTGTACAATTTGGAAATTAGTATGGCGTTCATTATCACTGGACTAGTATATATTTGTTTAGGGGCCAGCTGAAGGACGCCTCCGGGTGCGGGAATTTCTCGCTACATTGAAGACCTGTTGGTGACCCTCTGCTGTTGTTGTTTTTTATTTGGTCGGGTTGTTGTCTCTTTGACACATTCCCCATTTCCATTCTCAATTTTACACTCAACTATATAATACACACAGACATCATATCTTGTAATAAATGTTCTATTGTATCTATCACACCTACATATATAAGGTCTACATATAACACCCCAGTCATGCCCACATAGCACCCTAGTCAGGCATTTGGGACATCCTAGTCATACGCAATCAACTATACAATACATACAGACATCATATCTTTGTAATAATTGTTCTATTGGGTCTATCACACCTTCATTTACAATGTCTTCATCCAACACCCCAGTCATGACCTTGTAACACCCTAGTCAGGCATTTGTGACATCCTAGTCATACACAATCAACTTTATAATACATAAAGACATCATATCTTTGTAATAATTGTTCTATTGTATCTATCACACCTTCATTTATATTGTATTCATCTAACACCCGTCATGTCCTTGGTAACACCCTAGTCAGGCATTTGTGACATCCTAGTCATACACAATCAACTTTATAATACATACAGACATCATATCTTTGTAATAATTGTTCTATTGTATCTATCACACCTTCATTTATAATGTCTTCATATAACACCCCAGTCATGCCCTTGTAACACCCTAGTCAGGCATTTGTGACATCCTAGTCATACACACTCAACTATATAAAACACACAGACATCATATCTTGTAATAATTGTTCTATTGTATCTATCACTACTACATATATAAAGTCTACATCTAACACCCCAGTCATGCCCACATAGCACCCTAGTCAGGCATTTGGGACATCCTAATCATACACAATCAACTATATAATACATACAGACATAAAATCTTTGCAATAATTATTCTATTGTATCTATCACACCTTCATTCATATTGTCTTCATCTAACACCCCAGTCATGCCCTCATAGCACCCTAGTCAGGCATTTTTGACATCCCAGTCATACACAATCAACTATTTAATACATACAGACATCATATCTTTGTAATAATTGTTCTATTGTATCTATCACACCTATATATATAAGGTCTACATCTAACACCCCAGTCATGCCCTCATAACAACCTAGTCAGGCATTTGGGACATCCCAGTCATACACAATCAACTATACAGTACATACAGACATCAAATCTTTGTAAGAATTGTTCTATTGTATCTATCACACCTTCATTTATAATGTCTTCATCTAACACCCCAGTCATGCCCTTGAAACACCCTAGTCTGGCATTTGTGACATCCTAGTCAGACACAATCAACTTTATCATACATAGACATCATATCTTTGTAATAATGGTTCTATTGAATCTAGCACACCTTTATTTATAATGTCCTATCTAACACCCCAGTCATGCCCTTGTAACACCCTAGTCAGGCATTTGTGACATCATAATCATACACAATCAACTATATAATACATACAGACATCAAATCTTTGTAATAATTGTTCTATTGTATCTATCACACCTACATATATAAGGTCTACATCTAACACCCCAGTCATGCCCTCATTACACCCTAGTCAGGCATTTGGGACATCCCAGTCATACACAATCAACTATACAGTACATACAGACATCATATCTTTGTAATAATTGTTCTATTGTATCTATCACACCTTCATTTATAATGTATTCATCTAACACCCGTCATGCCCTTGGTAACACCCTAGTCAGGCATTTGTGACATCCTAGTCATACACAATCAACTTTATAATACATACAGACATCATATCTTTGTAATAATTGTTCTATTGTATCTATCACACCTTCATTTATAATGTCTTCATATAACACCCCAGTCATGCCCTTGTAACACCCTAGTCAGGCATTTGTGACATCCTAGTCGTACACACTCAACTATATAATACACAAGACATCATATCTTGTAATAATTGTTCTATTGTATCTATCACACCTACATATATAAGGTGTACATATTACACCCCAGTCATGCCCACATAGCACCCTAGTCAGGCATTTGGGACATCCTAGTCATACGCAATCAACTATACAATACATACAGACACCATATCTTTGTAATAATTGTTCTATTGGGTCTATCACACCTTCATTTACAATGTCTTCATCCAACACCCCAGTCATGACCTTGTAACACCCTAGTCAGGCATTTGTGACATCCTAGTCATACACAATCAACTTTATAATACATAAAGACATCATATCTTTGTAATAATTGTTCTATTGTATCTATCACACCTTCATTTATAATGTATCCATCTAACACCCGTCATGCCCTTGGCAACACCCTAGTCAGGCATTTGTGACATCCTAGTCATACAAACTCAACTATATAAAACACACAGACATCATATCTTGTAATAATTGTTCTATTGTATCTATCACACCTACATATATAAAGTCTACATCTAACACCCCAGTCATGCCCTCATAGCACCCTTGTCAGGCATTTCTGGCATTTGTGACATCCTAGTCAGACACAATCAATTTTATAATACATACAGACATCATATCTTTGTAATAATGGTTCTATTGTATCTATCACACCTTTATTTATAATGTCTTATCTAACACCCCAGTCATGCCCTTGTAACACCCTAGTCAGGCATTTGTGACATCCTAATCATACACAATCAACTATATAATACATACAGACATCAAATCTTTGTAATAATTATTATATTGTATCTATCACACCTTCATTCATATTGTTTTCATCTAACACCCCAGTCATGCCCTCATAGCACCCTAGTCAGGCATTTTGGACATCCCAGTCATACACAATCAACTATATAATACATACAGACATCATATCTTTGTGATAATTATTCTATTGTATCTATCACACCTTCATTTATAATGTCTTCATCTAACACCCCAGTCATGCCCTCATAGTACCCTAGTCAGGCATTTGGGACATCCCAGTCATACACAATCAACTATATAATACATACAGACATCACATCTTTGTAATAATTGTTCTATTGTATCTATCACACCTACATATATAAGGTCTACATCTAACACCCCAGTCATGCCCTCATAACACCATAGTCAGGCATTTGGGACATCCCAGTCATACACAATCAACTATACAGTACACACAGACATCAAATCTTTGTAAGAATTGTTCTATTGTATTTATCACACCTTCATTTATAATGTCTTCATCTAACACTCCAGTCATGCCCTTAAAACACCCTAGTCTGGCATTTGTGACATCCTAGTCATACACAATCAACTTTATCATACATACAGACATCATATCTTTGTAATAATTGTTCTATTGTATCTATCACACCTTAATTTATATTGTCTTCATCTAACACCCAAGTCATACCCTCATAGCACCCTAGTCAGGCATTTTGGACATCCCAGTCATACACAATCAACTATATAATACATACAGACATCATATCTTTGTAATAATTGTTCTATTGTATCTATCACACCTTCATTTGTAATGTCTTCATCTAACATCCCAGTCATGCCCTTGTAACACCCTGGTCAGGCATTTGTGACATCCTAGTCATACACAATCAACTATATAATACATACAGATATCATATCTTTGTAATAATGATTCTATTGTATCTATCACACCTTCATTTATAATGTCTTCATCTAACACCCCAGTCATGCCCTTCTAAGACCATAGTCTGGCATTCGTGACATCCTAGTCATACACAATCAACTTTATAATACATACAGACATCATATCTTTGTAATAATTGTTCTATTGTATCTATCACAGCTTTATTTATAATGTCTTCATCTATCACACCTTTAATTATAATGTCTTCATCTAACACCCCAGTCATGCCCTTGTAACACCCTAGTCAGGCATTTGTGACATCCTAGTCGTACACACTCAACTATATAATACACACAGACATCATATCTTGTAATAATTGTTCTATTGTATCTATCACACCTACATATATAAGGTCTACATATAACACCCCAGTCATGCCCACATAGCACCCTAGTCAGGCATTTGGGACATCCTAGTCATACGCAATCAACTATACAATACATACAGACATCATATCTTTGTAATAATTGTTCTATTTGGTCTATCACACCTTCATTTATAATGTCTTCATCCAACACCCCAGTCATGACCTTGTAACACCCTAGTCAGGCATTTGTGACATCCTAGTGATACACAATCAACTTTATAATACATAAAGACATCATATCTTTGTAATAATTGTTCTATTGTATCTATCACACCTTCATTTAAAATGTATTCATCTAACACCCGTCATGCCCTTGGTAACACCCTAGTCAGGCATTTGTGACATCCTAGTCAGACACAATCAATTTTATAATACATACAGACATCATATTTTTGTAATAATGGTTCTATTGTATCTATCACACCTTTATTTATAATGTCCTATCTAACACCCCAGTCATGCCCTTGTAACACCCTAGTCAGGTATTTGTGACATCCTAATCATACACAATCAACTATATAATACATACAGACATCAAATCTTTGTAATAATTATTATATTGTATCTATCACACCTTCATTCATATTTTCTTCATCTAACACCCCAGTCATGCCCTCATAGCACCCTAGTCAGGCATTTTTGACATCCCAGTCATACACAATCAACTATATAATACATACAGACATCATATCTTTGTAATAATTATTCTATTGTATCTATCACACCCTCATTTATAATGTCTTCATCTAACACCCCAGTCATGCCCTCATAGTACCCTAGTCAGGCATTTGGGACATCCCAGTCATACACAATCAACTATATAATACATACAGACATCACATCTTTGTAATAATTGTTCTATTGTATCTATCACACCTACATATATAAGGTCTACATCTAACACCCCAGTCATGCCCTCATAACACCCTAGTCAGGCATTTGGGACATCCCAGTCATACACAATCAACTATACAGTACATACAAACATCAAATCTTTGTAAGAATTGTTCTATTGTATCTATCACACCTTCATTTATAATGTCTTCATCTAACACCCCAGTCATGCCCTTAAAACACCCTAGTCTGGCATTTGTGACATCCTAGTCATACACAATCAACTTTATCATACTTACAGACATCATATCTTTGTAATAATTGTTCTATTGTATCTATCACACCTTAATTTATATTGTCTTCATCTAACACCCAAGTCATGCCCTCATAGCACCCTAGTCAGGCATTTTGGACATCCCAGTCATACACAATCAACTATATAATACATACAGACATCATATCTTTGTAATAATTGTTCTATTGTATCTATCACACCTTCATTTGTAATGTCTTCATCTAACATCCCAGTCATGCCGTTGTAACACCCTAGTCAGGCATTTGTGACATCCTAGTCATACACAATCAACTATATAATACATACAGACATCATATCTTTGTAATAATGATTCTATTGTATCTATCACACCTTCATTTATAATGTCTTCATCTAATACCCCAGTCATGCCCTTCTAAGACCATAGTCTGGCATTCGTGACATCCTAGTCATACACAATCAACTTTATAATACATACAGACATCATATCTTTGTAATAATTGTTCTATTGTATCTATCACAGCTTTATTTATAATGTCTTCATCTAACACCCGTCATGCCCTTGGTAACACCCTAGTCAGGCATTTGTGACATCCTAGTCAGACACAATCAATTTTATAATACATACAGACATCATATTTTTGTAATAATGGTTCTATTGTATCTATCACACCTTTATTTATAATGTCCTATCTAACACCCCAGTCATGCCCTTGTAACACCCTAGTCAGGTATTTGTGACATCCTAATCATACACAATCAACTATATAATACATACAGACATCAAATCTTTGTAATAATTATTATATTGTATCTATCACACCTTCATTCATATTTTCTTCATCTAACACCCCAGTCATGCCCTCATAGCACCCTAGTCAGGCATTTTTGACATCCCAGTCATACACAATCAACTATATAATACATACAGACATCATATCTTTGTAATAATTATTCTATTGTATCTATCACACCCTCATTTATAATGTCCTATCTAACACCCCAGTCATGCCCTTGTAACACCCTAGTCAGGTATTTGTGACATCCTAATCATACACAATCAACTATATAATACATACAGACATCAAATCTTTGTAATAATTATTATATTGTATCTATCACACCTTCATTCATATTTTCTTCATCTAACACCCCAGTCATGCCCTCATAGCACCCTAGTCAGGCATTTTTGACATCCCAGTCATACACAATCAACTATATAATACATACAGACATCATATCTTTGTAATAATTATTCTATTGTATCTATCACACCCTCATTTATAATGTCTTCATCTAACACCCCAGTCATGCCCTCATAGTACCCTAGTCAGGCATTTGGGACATCCCAGTCATACACAATCAACTATATAATACATACAGACATCACATCTTTGTAATAATTGTTCTATTGTATCTATCACACCTACATATATAAGGTCTACATCTAACACCCCAGTCATGCCCTCATAACACCCTAGTCAGGCATTTGGGACATCCCAGTCATACACAATCAACTATACAGTACATACAAACATCAAATCTTTGTAAGAATTGTTCTATTGTATCTATCACACCTTCATTTATAATGTCTTCATCTAACACCCCAGTCATGCCCTTAAAACACCCTAGTCTGGCATTTGTGACATCCTAGTCATACACAATCAACTTTATCATACTTACAGACATCATATCTTTGTAATAATTGTTCTATTGTATCTATCACACCTTAATTTATATTGTCTTCATCTAACACCCAAGTCATGCCCTCATAGCACCCTAGTCAGGCATTTTGGACATCCCAGTCATACACAATCAACTATATAATACATACAGACATCATATCTTTGTAATAATTGTTCTATTGTATCTATCACACCTTCATTTGTAATGTCTTCATCTAACATCCCAGTCATGCCGTTGTAACACCCTAGTCAGGCATTTGTGACATCCTAGTCATACACAATCAACTATATAATACATACAGACATCATATCTTTGTAATAATGATTCTATTGTATCTATCACACCTTCATTTATAATGTCTTCATCTAATACCCCAGTCATGCCCTTCTAAGACCATAGTCTGGCATTCGTGACATCCTAGTCATACACAATCAACTTTATAATACATACAGACATCATATCTTTGTAATAATTGTTCTATTGTATCTATCACAGCTTTATTTATAATGTCTTCATCTATCACACCTTTAATTATAATGTCTTCATCTAACACCCCAGTCATGCCCTTGTAACACCCTAGTCAGGCATTTGTGACATCCTAGTCGTACACACTCAACTATATAATACACACAGACATCATATCTTGTAATAATTGTTCTATTGTATCTATCACACCTACATATATAAGGTCTACATATAACACCCCAGTCATGCCCACATAGCACCCTAGTCAGGCATTTGGGACATCCTAGTCATACGCAATCAACTATACAATACATACAGACATCATATCTTTGTAATAATTGTTCTATTGGGTCTATCACACCTTCATTTATAATGTCTTCATCCAACACCCCAGTCATGACCTTGTAACACCCTAGTCAGGCATTTGTGACATCCTAGTCATACACAATCAACTTTATAATACATAAAGACATCATATCTTTGTAATAATTGTTCTATTGTATCTATCACACCTTCATTTATAATGTATTCATCTAACACCCGTCATGCCCTTGGTAACACCCTAGTCAGGCATTTGTGACATCCTAGTCATACAAACTCAACTATATAAAACACACAGACATCATATCTTGTAATAATTGTTCTATTGTATCTATCACACCTACATATATAAAGTCTACATCTAACAACCCAGTATCGCCATTGTAACACCCTATTCAGGCATTTGGGACATCCCAGTCATACACAATCAACTATATAATACATACAGACATCATATCTTTGTAATAATTGTTCTATTGTATCTATCATACCTTCTTTTATAATGTCTTCATCTAACACCCCAGTCATGCCCTCATAGCAACCTAGTCAGGCATTTGGGACATCCCAGTCATACACAATCAACTATTTAATACATACAGACATCACATCTTTGTAATAATTGTTCTATTGTATCTACCACACCTACATATATAAGGTCTACATCTTACACCCCAGTCATGCCCTCATAACACCCTAGTCAGGCATTTGGGACATCCTAGTCATACACAATCAACTATACAGTACATACATACATCAAATCTTTGTAATAACTGTTCTATTGTATCTATCACACCTTCATTTAAAATGTCTTCATCTTACATCCCAGTCATGCCCTTGAAACACCCTAGTCTGGCATTTGTGACATCCTACTCATACACAATCAACTAAATAATACATACAGACATCACATCTTTGTAATAATTGTTCTATTGCATCTATCACACCTTAATTTATAATGTCTTCATCTAACACCCCAGTCATGCCCTTGTTATACCCTAGTCAGGCATTTGTGACATCCTTGTCGTACACACTCAACTACGTGCCCTTGTAACAACCTAGTCAGGCATTTGGGACATCCCACTCATACACAATTAACTATATAACACATACAGACATCATATCTTTGTAATAATTGTTCTATTGTATCTATCACTCCTACATATATAATGACTACATCTAACACCCCAGTCATGCCCTCATAGCACCCTAATCAGGCATTTGGGACATCCTAGTCATACGCAATCAACTACACAATACATACAGACATCATATCTTTGTAATAATTGTTCTATTGTATCTATTACACCTTCATTTATAATGTCTTGATCCAACACCACAGTCATGCCCTAATAGCACCCTAATCAGGCATTTGGGACATCCCAGTCATACACAATCAACTATATAATACATACAGACATCATATCTATGTAATAATTGTTCTATTGTATCTATCACACCTACATGTATAAGGTCTACATCTAACACCCCAGTCATGCCCTTGTAACACCATAGTCTGGCATTTGTGACATCCTAGTCATACACAATCAACTATATAATACATACAGACATCATATCTTTGTAATAATTGTTCTATTGTATCTATCACACCTTTATATATAATGTCCTATCTAACACCCATGTATCACACCTTTATATATAATGTCCTATCTAACACCCATGTAATGCCCTTGTAACACCCTAGTCAGGCATTTATGACATTCTAGTCATACACAATCAACTATATAATACATACAGACAACATATCTTTGTTATAATTGTTCTATTGTATCTATCACACCTACATGTATAAGGTCTACATCTAACACCCCAGTCATGCCCACATAGCACCCTAGTCAGGCATTTGGGACATCCTAGTCATACACAATCAACTATACAATACATACAGACATCATATCTTTGTAATAATTGTTCTATTGTATTTATTACACCTTCATTTATAATGTCTTCATCTAACACACCAGTCATGCCCTTGTAACATCCTAGTCTGGCATTTGTGACATCCTAGTCATACACAGTCAACTTTATAATACATACAGACATCATATCTTTGTAATAATTGTTCTATTGTATCTATCACACCTATATATATAAGGTCTACATCCAACACTCCAGTCATGCCATCATAACACCCTAGTCAGGCATTTGTGATATTCTAATCAAACACCATCAACTATATTATACATACAGAGACATCATATCTTTGTAATAATTGTTCTATTGTATCTATCACACCTTCATATCTTTGTAATAATTGTTCTATTGTATCTATCACACCTTTATTTATAATGTCTTCATCTAATACCCCAGTCATGCACTCATAGCACCCTAGTCTGGTATTTGTGACATCCTAGTCATACGCAATCAACTATACAATACATACAGACATCATATCTTTGTAATAATTGTTCTATTGTATCTATCACACCTTCATTTATAATGTCTTCATCCAACACCACAGTCATGCCCTCATAGCACCCTAACCAGGCATTTGGGACATCCCAGTCATACACAATCAACTATATAATACATACAGACATCATATCTTTGTAATAATTGTTATATTGTATCTATCACACCTACATGTATAAGGTCTACATCTAACACCCCAGTCATGCCCTTGTGACATCCTAGTCATACACAATCAACTATATAATACATACAGTTTTGTACATCCATCTCTTCAATTGTCATTGAATTTCCTTGAAATGTATTGATCATATTACTTATTAGTACCAGAGAAAAAAATCATAATTTAATAACATATATATACTACTGAAATATAAATCTGAAGTTATTGCTTTAACAAAACTGAAGTTTAAAATTTTGGTGACATTTGAAAAAATATCCCAAAAAATGCTGACAAATGTGATATGTTAATGGAAATATATAACCACAAAATTTGACAAAGCTATACTGTTGTAAAAAAATAAATTGCATAAATAAGCATATAAAAGAGCTGAGGTCCTGTAATGGAAGGGCTATTATATGATGACTGTTATGATGAAATGATGATATACAACTGTTTATATATTGTACAGATCAAAGCAATGCAACAAAATGAAGGTCAACAAAGATCTTACCAACATTTTAAGATACTGTTTATTCATTATTATTTTGTTATTTACCAAATTTTGTGGATTTTGTGGGTAAAGGTGAACCACGAAATTAAAGGATGAGAGAAAAAACAAGTGAATATGTTGCAACACTAATATTGAGTTATACATTGTAATATATAAAATTAGTTATATGTGTCCATCACCATATTTTAATTGATTACCAAAAAGTCACTTACTATCTATTAAATGTGTAACACTCCCAAACGTGTCCATCCCCTCAAACGTGTCTGTCCGATTCCTCCAAACGTGTCTATTCTCCCTAAACGTGTCCGTAATATCCAATATTCCCCAAACGTGTCTGATTTTATAACCCCCAAACGTGTCCGATAATTGTTATTCGCCAAAACGTGTCCACTGTAACGCCAGGACGTCTCACGTCTTTTAGCGCTAATACATGAAAAAAATCAATAACGTTTACGGCAATTCTATAATGGGGGACACAGTTGATGAAGTGATCATTTATTAGTATTAGTTGGTTCAATGCCGGTTGTTATTGCAAATTTAATCTGTAACATATAAATCGACTCTTGACTGAAATTGCTTATAGTCCAGTTGCAAGTATTATGCTCGTTTAAAGCACACAAACATGTACAAACAATTCTAGTTCAGTTGGATTAAGCGTTTACCATAGCGGATAACACCAAATTAAATTCAAATATTTAACTATGCCTATACATCTATAATACTAAAATTACGAGGTCCAATTTGTCAGCCGTCATCACGTAAAAACGACGAATCAAAGAATTCAACTTTATATATAACTAATATAGTACAAAGGCGTAGATTAAAAATTACACCACTCCAGGCCCTTTTGTTTTCCACGTAATTAATATTGCCAATAATTAAGAAGTTCCGGGTCGAGTCCGATACCGATACCAATAGTATATTAAAGATTTAGCAATGCAAACCCAATAAAAACCGAAGTGAACTCAACCGCCCCTGAATGGTTAGCAGTTCCTGATCCACTTGTATTGTTTAAAGATGTCAATCTTATTTACAAAGCTTGTATTAACAATTACACAAACAAAGCAAGCAAGCCAAACAAAGTTTTACTTTGCAAGCATTAGAAAATCCGCGAATACTGCACGGTAGGATTTTAAAAGAATTGACTTCCTTTTTTTCAACAGTTTTGATATTTTAAAAGATATTCAAATCATAAACTGGTTATCAGGTATTTTAATAAATTTTAGATTTCCAGCATCACTACTAAAGTGAAGACATACAAACAAGAGTCATAAGTCCGGTGCCAAATATTTCATGCATTATTTGAACGATATCATATTAACAATAAATACTATACATAAGTTTTATTACCATACCGGGAATTTGGGAATAGGCCTAAATGAATTGTGTACAGTTATAAGAATTTACACTTTACGGTTTTTAGGAATCAACACTAATCATAACTCAGAATTAAATTATATTTTTTTGGAGCGGAAAAGGACAGTTTTATTGTTACGGAATATCAGTGTAACAATCTTTTAGTTCCCTTTATACTATAGGACAACTTGAGTTTGGGGGATTGGGCACGTTTGACGGATTGGGCACGTTTGGGTGTTTATTAAAAAAATGGACACGTTTAGGCGTTTAAATAATACAAATGACACGCTTTGACGCCCTTTTTACAACTAGACATGTTTTGCAGTTCAGAGACGTCGATGTGGACACGTTTGGGAGTATCGAACACGTTTGGGGGGAAGGACACGTTTCTGAGTGTTACAAATGTATCTGAAATATGGAATAGTGAATCATCTTGATTGTCAGTAAAAAATACATTTGAACTATATGAGATTTTGTAATTAAATAGTTAATTGGGCTAATGAAAATCAAACATATTCTAGATGCCTTGTGGTTTAAATATCAAGGAGTAAAGTAAAAACGAAATAAAAAAGTGAACAATAACATTTTTGTATATTTATTTCCTGCACTTCCTAATCAATGTGTGTATGTTTTACATAATACTCACCTGGTGTATGAATCTGGAAAGAACTTCTTTACAAGTGTTCCTAGCAGCTGGCTTAATGACTTTGACTTTTTCATATCTAAATAGTCATACTTCAAGGCTTTGTTCTGACGCTCCACACCATTGTTTGTGTTTACCAATATATTAAATATTCCTTCACGAAAACTTTTTACCCAGCGCTGAAATTAGATTACTTTTTAATTAAATTTGTAACTTTGACCTACTAGTCATTAAATGACCAACTACAATTCTACCATGCACTCTAGACATTATGATTATTTCATCAAAACCATTCTTATGCAAGTAACTATGTTAATAACTTCCAGAACTGTATGCTAGAGCCTGAATAATGTTCACCACAGTGCAATAGTATAGTTGATTGTTGTTGATAACATACAAGAAAAAGAAATAATTAGAAATTAAATACCTTGTACTTGCTTAGCCAGGTTCTCCCAAACCAGTTACTTAACCGGTCATTCTCTTTCCAGATAACACTGGCCTATTAAAGAATGAAACATACATAACCTAGATCTACTAAAAAGATGCCAAATTAATATCTTCAGTGGCTTACAGAAGTCATAATAATATTTGTCAATAGTACAATGGACCCTGTTAAAGGATCAGCGAAATCTTGCAAAAAATAACCTAGTAGGCGTATATATATATCAATTTATGTAATAATGAATAAAGTTCAAGTTGATATGAATACAAAATACCATTAACCAAAACATATAACCATTACATTTATATGTTCAGTGATTGTGACATTACATTTATTACTGTGTCCCACAGACATTTAACATTTTGTACTAGGTGCAGTTATACATTTAGAACTCTTCCACATTTTAATTGCCCATGTTGTGTGGAAAATGAATCATTATCAGGAAATCAAACACTTTTCTTGTCACAGTCTGTATAAACATTAAAATATTTTTAGGTTATTAAAAAAAACAATCAGGTATAGTTTTAACTAGAGTACTCTCAAATCATACTTCTGTGTTAATTTGACCTGTTGATACAATTTGTAATGCTTTTTGGTTTAAAATTTTAAGTTAACTTATTAAAAGTTATATCTCTTCTCTCTATTTTTAATATATACTAGCTTTGATTATTGTTGAGTTTACAGCTAATTTCCTAATGCATGTAAAGCAAAACTTTGGTTGGCTTGCTTGCTTTGTTTGTATAATTGTTTACATAAGCTTAGAAAATATGATTGACATCTTTAAACAATATATATATAGACATAGTTTAACCTGTATATAGAATATTTGAATTTAATTGGGTGTTATCCTAATGATTGTACAATATAAAAACAAAGCAAGCAAGCTAAGTAAAGTCTTGCTCTTCATGCTTTAGGAAATTAGCTGTAATATTACTAAACTTTAGTATGACTATAAATTTTCACTCCTGTTCTTGTACTATGTGTTTCTCATTTCTCTGTTTATATATACATTTGACTGCTAGTTTTCCTGTTTGAATGGGTTAACACTAGTCATTTTTAGGCCCTTTATAACTTGTGGTCAGTCTGCATCAAGGCTCTGTGTTGAAGACTATACTTTGACCTATAATGGTTTACTTCTACTTATTATGACTTGATTGGAAGTTGTCTCATTGGCACTCATACCACATCTTCTTATATCTATAGTAATGTATTTGACTATCTACAAGTATGCAATGTTTTACCTGTAGGAACTCTTTTGCTCTAACATATTCATCTTCTGTTGTTGATGCTGCAATATGTCTCTGAACATCTTGAGTAGTTCTGGTTTAAACTGAGAGACTCCATTATGCATTGCAGTAACCCACCTCTCCCATGCCTGTTCTCTATGGAAGTCACAGAGATACACAAAAGAATCTACAATATGTATTGTACATATTTTATTTATACAATTCGGCACACATATATATACAACACAATTCCATTTATTGTGCTAAATGTTCATGATTTTGTTGCACAAGTGTTTGCCATTTATGTATAATACAAAAAGAATGACACATAATATTTGAAATCTGTTACCTTAAAGAAAAAAACCATGCAAGGCCTCCATTACCAATTCTCTTATAATCCATCTAAAATATGTACTGAAAAGAAGAAATTATAGTTTTTAGTTAAATAAATTTTGTTTATCATGCTTTTGTTTGTTGAAGACGCCAGTATTTTTGTATTGGTATTGAAATTGGTTTGAGGATTGCTGTGTTGGCCTTAGGCGAAGACAAAGCCAATACAGCTGGCCGAGGGACCAATTACAAAGCCAATTAAGAAATACTCGCATAATGATATTTTTATTAATGAACTACAGTGTTAACATATTTTTTATTTCATTTCACAAGAGATTAATTTTTTTTACCTTAAAGTGGAACTATCCAATTCTGAGTTCCCTTTTATAAGCTGCAATATCAAATTATCTGGTGCTGTTTCCAGATGTCTTCTACATTTCTGATGATTTTTTTACCCTTTCCAGTCAATTTAAAGTGTTACATTGATATTAAAGTAACCTTAAATCTGTTACCTTAAAGAAAAAAACCATGCAAGGACTCCATTACCAATTCTCTTATAATCCATCTAAAATATGTACTGAAAAGAAGAAATTATAGTATTCAGCTTAACAAATTTTGTTTACCATGCTGTTTTTATTTGTTGAAGATGCCAGTATTTTTGTATTGGTATTGTTATTGGTTTGAGGATTGCTGTGTTGGCCTTAGGAGAAGACAAAGCCAATACAGCTGACCAAGGACCAATAACAAAGCCAATTCAGAAATACTCGCATAATGATATCTTTATCAATTAACTACAATGATAACATATTTTTTATTTCATTTCACAAGAGATTAACATTTTTTTACCTTAAAATGGAACTATCCAAATCTGAGTTCCCTTTTATAAGCTGCAATATCAAATGATCTGGTGCTGTTTCCAGATGTCTTCTACATGTCTGATGATTTGTTTACCCTTTCCAGTCACTTTAAAGTGTTACATTTGATATTAAGACGCAACACATAAATAGTAATTGGAAAGGTGCTGTCATTGCATGAATTATGCAGAAACAAAAAGGAAGAAAAAGCAAAATAATTGAAATATATGAAGTGTTAAAAAATAGGATTTGGTGACTAAAGACTTGATAAAGCAAATGTGCCCAGTTAGAAGGAAGAATATTGTACATAAGAAAAGTTGATTATATGGTATCAAAATTATAATAACTTTTATTGCAACCATCACAAGTAAGTGTATTGGTATTTAACCATTAAGAACATGTGCAAGTAAATATTTGTTAAATAATGCAAGTTGCTAGATTTCAATAATTCAATATAATACAAAATGATATATACAATAAATGTGCAATGTCAGAAAGCTGCATGTTTAGAAATAAATGATTGAGTAAGAAAGAGGCTGTGTTATACTATACTCTCATGGTTAGTTCTGTACTTTATCATTGATCCTGCAATTAAGTTTGCCACATTCAAAAGGAATTTACACAATTAATTCTATATAGCTATTAGTGAAGTGAAGGTATATGCTGAAAGTTTTACAGAGATCCTCTTATATTATGCGGAAGATGGGAGAAACATAAATTTATGACAGTATATTGTATGTGTCCCAAATGTTGTATTTGTACCATTTTTTGTACATCAACCTAGACCGTTAAAGCAAATACCTTAAAAGGTACAACTTTTAAAATATGTTCCATTAAAAGGACCAGGTGTACTATAAAAGAAAATGCAGTGATATAAGCAACAATTTGCAACCATTCTATATGTGCCTGTCCAAAGTGAAACTGGTGGTAAATTAGTGGTTGTGGTTTGTTACTACATGTATCTGTTATATTGATTTTCATAAAACACAAGGCTTTCTTTTTCGTTGAAATTGTTTCACATTGTCATGTCTTGGACTTTTATATGATATTGGGTTTGCTTATTGGCCTTACAGACACCTCTTGTTGCTTAAATTCACAGCACTTCGACTCTGTTGGATGGATGTTTAATTATCAATGATACCACATATCCTTATTTTATATAGGAATACTACTGAACTAGTTAAAGCTAGACAAGGTTGTATTTTAATACCTAATCATAACATAAGATTTTATAAATTAAAGCTGACAATATTATCATTGTATCTACTTTCTAACATAATACAGTAAAATATAGCAGCTTAAATATTGAATGTTAAATTGATAAAATATGCGAAACTATTTCAACCAGAATATATTTGTTAAAAAGGTTGAAACGTTAATTACCATTAAAGGGTCTTATTCTTTTTTACAATAGCTATATATTACCCATTATTGACTACTGTTGTACAGTAAATTCCGAGAAGTTTTTCAACTTCAACATTATCTAAAGCGATATTGTCTTGTGATAAAACACATAAACATTCATTACAGTTTACCAGTTTTCTGTCTGATCCAACAAGCATACATTTTGATTTCTTGCTATTTATCTTCATATCATTTTCTTTACACCATTTAATAACATTGTTTAAGTCTTTATTCAAACATATATTTAAATTTACAATAGATTTAGATGATAAATGTAAAGTTGTATCATCAGCATATAGATCATATTCTGTATGACTTAATGTTAATGGTAAGTCATTTAGGTTACAGTTTTATATTCTGATTCAGTGGTTCCTAACTTAACTTTTTGCATTCTCTGAGAGAGGTACGATGAAAACCATTTTACAGAGTGGTCATCGCATTTGTATAATTTGAGTTTTGATAAAAGTATATTGTGATTTACCGTATCAAAAGCCTTCTTAAAATCTAAAAAGAGAAATTTTTCTAACCATTTATCAATTATTTTAATGAGTGCTGTATGACAAGAATGTTTTTCTCTAAATCCAGACTGCTGTTGTATTAATAATTTGTGTGTGGTTAAGAATAAATATAGTTGTTTAAAGACAGTTTTTTCAAATAACTTGGACACAGTTGGTAAAATTGAAATGGGTCTATAATTGTTTGGGTCTGTTTTATCCCCTCCTTTAAATATGGGAGCAACTTTAGCAGATTTTAATATATTAGGAAATATTCCTGTACCTAAACTAAGGTTTATTATGTGAGCAAGGGGGCTTGCTACAATCGACCTTGATAGTTTTAAAATTCTTGGTCCAACTCCATCAGTTCCAGTTGATTTAGTTATGTCTAGATTTTTTAGACCTTGTAGAACCTCGTCATTTGTGACAGTATATAATGAAAATTTAGTATCATCAATTATTTTTGAATTAACATAGTTATTAATTTTCTCAGATTTAAAACTTTTGTGAGGATTTGATATAAGCTTCTCACCTACTGTGCTAAAATGATCATTTAAGCAGTTAGCAATATCATTTTTGTTTATAAGTACTTTTCCTTCGTGTGTTAAAATGTCAATTTCCTGTTTCGTTCAAGTCCGTAACTAGCCACTTTTAATAGTGAGGCAAAACATATTCGCAGAGCGTAAGGGGCGAAAAAAAATTGGCGAGGGTCTGGGGAAGCTCTGAGAAAATTGAAGCAAAATCGTGCATTCTGAGCGTTTCCCGGACTCTTTCTTACATTAAAACGCAATTTATTTTTAGCGCTTTTTTTGACAATATTCTGGTCTCAAAGCAAAAATATAGATTCATTGTAATTTAAGACTTTTACGGGTTTTACGGGGACAACATTAAAAGTAGACCGATATGAAGGATAAAGCAATAATCGTAATTCTTACAATCATTAAAATCGAATCCGTCTGTCTGTTCTTTGTCTCGTATTGTTCTTAGACTTTGGTGATCTTTTTGTGACTAGATTTATATATAGTGACAGTGCAGTAGTATACTTTAAGTACTGCTTAAGTCGACACTAAGGATAATCTTGACCTTGTTTTATGGTATTAATGATTCTTTTATTGTTGAAAACCCCACCAGAAACTATCAAGATGAAGAACAAGAATAAAAACTTTGACCACTGATCATTTGTATTTTTTCTATGCATTAGTTTTGTGTTTAATGTAAAAGATCATATGGCAATACATTGATGTTTTTATAGATAATTTGATACCGGGAAATTGGTGGTCTTACTTTAATTTAAACCATGTCAGCTATCTAGTTTAATGTACAACAAAAAGAGCCAGTTTTGTTTTCTTTGGTATCAAGTTCAATTCCATCCAGAAACGATCATATTTTTCTTTGTCCAGTAGCATCGTAAATATTCTTAAAAAAATTTCTCGTACAATGCCTGGACATTGGTGGACATGCAACATTGCAAAATCACACGTTTACAAATGAAAATCAACATTCAGACTATTTGGATGGAGAGTTGTCTCGTTGGCACTCACACCACATCTTCCTATATCTATATAGTCATAAAGTAGGACAATAAATGAACAAAAGATAAACCCGGGACACAAAAGTACAAACAATAGACCATCAACTCTGAAAACTAAAAATAAAGTAGAAACATGGACCACGATAAACATGCAAGGGCGACATCTGAGAGTAAAGAGAACTTGCGTCTTGCAAGACACTTTCCGTGAAAACAATTTGATATGAAGACAATCTTTTGTTTCAGTTTTGTTTTGTTTTGTTTGGTTTTTTTTTAAATTTCAAACATGAGGCATTTGCCTCATTTGCCACAATGTAGTTACGGCCCTGTTGTTGTTGAATTCATATCCTTCAAATGCCTCCAAAGAATGTTACAGTTTTTATCGTTATCTATTGCATCCATAAAATATTTTGCTTTAGCAGAACGGATTAATTCACTAGTTTTGTTCCTATATTTTTTATAATTTTCAGTGTCTTTCTTTTTGTGAAAATAATCTCTTTGGAATTTTGATTTACCAATTTCATTAGTATACCATTCAAGTTGATATTTTATTTTTTACACGTCTAGTAACAACAGGTGCATGTTTATCTAATACATTGACAAGTAAGTAATACCACATGTCCATTGCTTCGTTTGGATCATTGATTTCCTGTATTATATCGAATGGATGATTTGACAAATCTTGTAAAAACATTTCATCATTAAATGTTTTGAAGTTTCTGTATTTGATCTCAAAATGTGAATCTGATTTGTGATTTGCACATCTTAAAATTTTTAATTATGTTTTATATAGTCTCAATATATAGTATTGTCTGATTGGAGAATCTTCTGTACAAAATATATTCTTCAGGATGACAGTGTTCAATGATTTAGTTGTTTGCATCTTTTTGTTGACGGTTTACCATAGCGGTTGTTCAGGTGCAAGAATAGTCGTTCATTTAGATTAGTTGCCCTTGGAAAAACGCGTACACAATATTTTCCCAAAAGGTGTAAAACAATTTTTAAAAACATTTTTTAATGTGTGGCAACATGTCAACATGTCATATTTGCTGTATTTGAAGATGTTTTTGATAATCAAATATTAAATGTGTATTTATTTGCCCTTGTGAAAAAATAAATTTACTAATATCTGTCTAATACTAGTAGACCACAATAAATAAAAATATAGCTTGACCATACATTAGATATGTCTGTGCCGATGATTTGCCATTAATTCTGTATATAGTGTACGGAAGTCATCGGGGTCGTTTGGCCTCCAAAAAAATAAGAAACACAAAATTAATATGCTACTACGTTACACAAATCCATAAGTGTAAATCGGATGTCAATTTAGATTTCCCAATAGATGTACATGTATATGTATTAAACGAGTACCAAGGTCCTAGCTGTAATATATACCATCTAAGATAAAGTTCGAGACAATTTGGACTTTAGGTTCAAATAATATGAACCTCATGTAGACAAAGCCTTCCAAACTATTTATGGCAATACATTAACATTTATCATATCTGGGTGACTGTATGTAGGTAGAATAGTTTTGCACTTCCAGTCTTGAAGTAGTGTTGATGTGTATCTCAAGAAAACAAAGGCTGTCCAAAGTTGTGATGATAATACTTAGAATCCCAGTTGATTACAAAATATGTGTATATTTCCTTCACCACAAAGTATTTCTGTTAACATCTAAGTATCACTGTTCACAAAGAAATTCTAATAACTTTCCAATATCTAAAAATATGTGTGGATGTAACATATGAAGGTGTAATGCACCTTATGTTATACAGATTTCTGGTTGATGTTACATATGAAGGTGTAGTCCACCTTATGTAATGCAGATCTCTGGTAAATGTTACCTATGAGGGTGTAGTACACCTTATATAATACAAATCTCTGGTGGATGTAACATGTGAAGGTGTAATACACCTTATGTTATACAGATTTCCTGTGGATGTAACATATATGAGGATGTAGTACACCATATGTAATACAGATCTCTGGTGGATGTAACATATGAGGATGTAATACACCTTATGTAATAGAGGTCTCTGGTTGATGTTACATATGTGGGAGTAGTACACCTTATGTAATACAGGTCTCTGGTTGATGTTAAATATGAGGGTGTAGTCTACCTTATGTAATACAGGTTTCTGGTTGATGTTACATATGAGGGAGTAGAACACCTTATGTAATACAGGTCTCTGGTTGATGTTACATATGAGGGTGTAGTACACCTTATATGATAACGGGTCTCTGGTTGGTGTTACATATGAGGGTGTAGTACACCTTATGTAATACAGGTCTCTGGTAGATGTTACCTATGAGGGTGTAGTACACCTTATATAATACAAATCTCTGGTGGGTGTAACATATGAAGGTGTAATACACCTTATGTTATACAGATTTCCTGTGGATGTAACATATGAGGATGTAGTACACCATATGTAATACAGATCTCTGGTGGATGTAACATATGAGGGTGTAATACACCTTATGTAATACAGGTCTCTGGTTGATGTTACATATGAGGGAGTAGTACACCTTATGTAATACAGGTCTCTGGTTGATGTTAAATATGAGGGTGTAGTACACCTTATGTAATACAGGTTTCTGGTTGATGTTACATATGAGGGTGTAGTCCACCTTATGTAATACAGGTTTCTGGTTGATGTTACATATGAGGGAGTAGAACACCTTATGTAATACAGGTCTCTGGTTGATGTTACATATGAGGGTGTAGTCCACATTATGTAAAACAGGTTTCTTGTCGATGTTACATATGAGGGTGTAATACACCTTATGTAATACTGGTCTCTGGTAGATTTAACATATGAGGGTGTAGTTAACCTTATGTAATACAGGTCTCTTTTCGATGTAACATATGAGGGTGTAATGCACCTTATGTAATACAAGTCTCTGATTGATGTTACCTATGAGGGTGTAGTCCACCTTATGTAATACAGGTCTCTGGTTGATGTAACATATGAGGTATGTAGTCCACCTTATGTAATACAGGTCTCTGGTTGATGTAACATATGAGGATGTAGTACACCATATGTAATACAGATCTCTGGTAGATGTTACCTATGAGGGTGTAGTACACCTTATAAAATACAGATCTCTGGTGGATGTAACATATGAAGGTGTAATACACCTTATGTTATACAGATTTCCTGTGGATGTAACATATGAGGATGTAGTACACCATATGTAATACAGATCTCTGGTGGATGTAACATATGAGGGTGTAGTACACCTTATAAAATACAGATCTCTGGTGGATGTAACATATGAAGGTGTAATACACCTTATTTTATACAAATTTCTGATGGATGTAACATATGAGGATGTAGTACACCTTATATGATAACGGGTCTCTGGTTGATGTTACATATGAGGATGTAGTACACCTTATGTAATACAGGTCTCTGATCGATGTAACATATGAGGGTGTAATCCACCTTTATATAAAACAGGTCTCTGGTTGATGTTACATATGAGGGTGTAGTACACCTTATGTAATACAGGTCTTTGGTTGATGTTAAATATGAGGGTGTAGTCCACCTTATATGATAACGGGTCTCTGGTTGATGTAACATATGAGGGTGTAATACACCTTATGTAATACAAGTCTCTGGTGGATGTTACATATGATGGTGTAGTCCACCTTATGTAATACAGATCTCTGGTAAATGTTACCTATGAGGGTGTAGTACACCTTATATAATACAAATCTCTGGTGAATGTAACATATGAAGGTGTAATACACCTTATGTTATACAGATTTCCTGTGGATGTAACATATATGAGGATGTAGTACACCATATATGATACTGGTCTCTGCTAGACGTAAAATATATATATGGAAGTGTTTAACGACCTTGACTGGCTATACAGTCCTCGCACGGTCGGTTTATCGTAAAATATGACGGTGAAGTACACCTTATATAATACGGGTGTCTGGTTGATGTTACATATACGGGTGTAGTGTGGGTGTAGTACACCTTATGTAATACAGGTCTCTGGTAAATGTTGGTTGTAGTACACCTTATGTAATATAGGTCTCTGGTTGATGTTACATATGAGGGTGCAGTACACCTTATGTAATACAGGTCTCTTGTCGATGTGACATGTGAGGGTGTAATCCACCTTATGTAATACAGGTCTCTGGTTGATGTTACATATGAGGGTCTAGTACACCTTATGTAATACAGGTCTTTGGTTGATGTTACATATGAGGGTGTAGTGCACCTTATGTAATACAGGTCTCTGGTTGATGTAACATATGAGGGTGTAATACACCTTATGTAATACAGGTCTCTGGTTGCTGTTACATATAATGGTGTAGTACACCTTATGTAATACAGATCTCCAGACCGTATGAGTATTTGGACCGTACGCGTACGGTCTAAACCGTATGCGTACTTTTTCAAAATACATATATGGTCGGACCGTACGTGTACGGTCTGACTAATATTAAGAAGTTGGTCAAGTTTATTAGATACAAATGTATATAACAGATCAACATAACTTATATCTAAAATTAATATAAAAAGTTCAATAGTAATTGAAATGAAAACTTAATATTTTAACTATTTAACTGAAAAATCACGCTTATTCAAATCTGTTAATCTCCTTTATTTAGCATGTCAGTAATTCATTAATTGCAGCCCAGTATGCTCATTGAAATTGAAGTTATCGGAAGTAAACATAATGTAGGAGCACAATTGTTATAGAATATTTAAGAACTTTACAAAAAAAATGCATATGCAAAGGAACATGCATGAACAAAACATGTTATTAAATGTAAAAAAAAAAATATGACGTTCCTTGTGGTAGCAAGACTAACTAGTGTCACCTTGGGCCAGAGTAACACAATAGGATTCAGATATACAATTCATCTTTTATATAAGCTTTGGATTTCAAATATTTTGGCCACGAGCATCACTGAAGAGACATATTTTGTCGAAATGCGCATCTGGTGCAACAAAATTGGTACCGTTGATTTTTTTACTACCACTGGGTCGATGCCTCTGCTGGTGGACTATTAGTCCCCGAGGGTATCACCAGCCCAGTAGCCAGTACTTCGGTACTGGCATGAAAATACGGATTTTTTTTGTGTTATTTAAATTTGCTGTTACAAAATATTAGAAATTATTATAAATTAAGGAATGTATCTCCCTCATGCAAAGCTCTGATTCCTTTCACGAATTTGACTATACGTTTTGGACCTTTTGGATTATAGCTCTTCATCTTTTATATAAGCTTTGGATTTCAAATATTTTGGCCACGAGCATCACTGAAGAGACATATTTTGTCGAAATGCGCATCTGGTGCAACAAAATTGGTACCGTTGATTTTTTTTTTAAACACATATTTAATGTCAATTGTTCGCTTATTCACTTCATCCATCTATTTGTAATAATAACAATTTTTATAACTAAAAATAAAGATTTTGATAAATGTTTGTTTAAAGTTTAACCCATATGATCTCAAAACATGTCTGGTCAGCTGGACCGTACGCGTCTGGTCGGACCGTACGAGTATACGCATACGGTCCGGACCGTACGCGTACGGTTCAAATACTCATATGGTCTGGAACATGTACATAAGTTATATAATGAAAACTATCCATTTAGTTATAATAAACATATACATATTTTTTTTTAATTTGAGGTTTCTTATGACTTTTTTAAAAGTTTATGGGAGGGGGGGATGCGTTCTAAACAATTAGGGAGGTGGATATTTTCTCAATTTGTTTAGGGGGAGAGAATTTTTTTAGTCATTAAAAACGCTCCGATTCAAGCATAAAAATATAAAATCTATCAAATATGCCAAAAAAATGTCACTTTTCAGATGTTTTTTTTGTCAAAAATGAAAGTGGAGGTATTTGTGTTCATCCTCATCATGACCAGTAATGCAGACATTATAGTTTGTCAACTGTTGTTACATTTATACATGTTTCTACTTCCTCATTTTACTAATGAATCTTAATGAATTTATATTTAAATTTTATTAAATTTAATTATAAATTATGAATTTTCAAAGGTTACTTCTTTAAATGTTTATTTATTTACATGTATGTACATCTCATCCCCTTACAATATTTCTATTCTATTTTAATCATTTGTTATTGACTATTCAATCACTTTATTAGATTATGTAAATGTATGTGTATGATTTTTTGTTTATCATTATTATTAAAATTGTGTGGAATATTGAGGTCTCTTTATTTCTCTTGTATTTCTCTGTATAACACACTAGAAATGAATGTGCTTACAAATTGTAAACTGATTTGCGAAATTGCTAGTTTGTAAATCTAAATTGTATAGCCAAACTTGTATATCTACAATACAAATATTCAAAATATTATACAAAGCACAGCCTTACTTGTACATGTACTATACCGGTAATCAGAATATTATACATAGCACTGTAATTCTTATAAATGTGTATTACTCAGAGTATTCCCTAGAATTTCAAATAGCACAATGGAAATTAACATAGCACTGGTCTGCCAAAAGTTATAGCACCGTGGCCTCTACATTTCATCATAAAATCAGCCAAGATAGCACCATGGTATCAAATATAGTAATAGGGTACCACAGTGCGTTAAGGCCCCAGTTATTACAGTTAAAACATGACATTAAACAGCACACTGTCATACTCATATATGTACTTTACCAGCTATCAGAACATTATACATGGCACTTGTCATTCCCATAGATGTACTTTACCAGTAATCAGAACATTATACATGGCACTTGTCATTCCCATAGATGTACATTACCAGTAATCAGAACATTATACATGGCACTTGTCATTCCCATAGATGTACTTTACCAGCTATCAGAACATTATACATGGCACTTGTCATTCCCATAGATGTACTTTACCAGTAATCAGAACATTATACATGGCACTTGTCATTCCCATAGATGTACTTTACCAGTAATCAGAACATTAAACATGGCACTTGTCATTCCCATAGATGTACATTACCAGTAATCAGAACATTATACATGGCACTTGTCATTCCCATAGATGTACTTTACCAGCTATCAGAACATTATACATGGCACTTGTCATTCCCATAGATGTACTTTACCAGTAATCAGAACATTATACATGGCACTTGTCATTCCCATAGATGTACTTTACCAGTAATTAGAACATTATACATGGCACTTGTCATTCCCATAGATGTACTTTACCAGTAATCAGAACATTATACATGGCACTTGTCATTCCCATAGATGTTCTTTACCAGTAATCAGAACATTATACATGACACTTGTCATTCCCATAGATGTACTTTACCAGTAATCGGAACATTATACATGGCACTTGTCATTCCCATAGATGTACTTTACCAGTAATCAGAACATTATTCATGGCACTTGTCATTCCCATAGATGTACATTACCAGTAATCAGAACATTATACATGGCACTTGTCATTCCCATAGATGTTCTTTACCAGTAATCAGAACATTATACATGGCACTTGTCATTCCCATAGATGTACTTTACCAGTAATCAGAACATTATACATGGCACTTGTCATTCCCATAGATGTACTTTACCAGTAATCAGAACATTATACATGGCACTTGTCATTCCCATAGATGTACTCTACCAGTAATCAGAACATTATTCATGGCACTTGTCATTCCCATAGATGTTCTTTACCAGTAATCAGAACATTATACATGGCACTTGTCATTCCCATAGATGTACTTTACCAGTAATCAGAACATTATACATGGCACTTGGCATTCCCATAGATGTTCTTTACCAGTATTCAGAACATAATACATGGCACTTGTCATTCCCATAGATGTTCTTTACCAGCTATTAGAACATTATACATGGCACTTGTCATTCCCATAGATGTACTTTACCAGTAATCAGAACATTATACATGGCACTTGTCATTCCCATAGATGTACATTACCAGTAATCAGAACATTATACATGGCACTTGTCATTCCCATAGATGTACTTTACCAGCTATCAGAACATTATACATGGCACTTGTCATTCCCATAGATGTACTTTACCAGTAATCAGAACATTATACATGGCACTTGTCATTCCCATAGTTGTACATTACCAGTAATCAGAACATTATACATGGCACTTGTCATTCCCATAGATGTACTTTACCAGTAATCAGAACATTATACATGGCACTTGTCATTCCCATAGATGTACTCTACCAGTAATCAGAACATTATACATGGCACTTGTCATTCCCATAGATGTACTTTACCAGTAATCAGAACATTATACATGGCACTTGTCATTCCCATAGATGTACTTTACCAGTAATCAGAACATTATACATGGCACTTGTCATTCCCATAGATGTACTTTACCAGTAATCAGAACATTATACATGGCACTTGTCATTCCCATAGATGTACTCTACCAGTAATCAGAACATTATACATGGCACTTGTCATTCCCATAGATGTTCTCTACCAGTAATCAGAACATTATACATGGCACTTGTCATTCCCATAGATGTTCTCTACCAGTAATCAGAACATTATACATGGCACTTGTCATTCCCATAGATGTACTTTACCAGTAATCAGAACATTATACATGGCACTTGTCATTCCCATGGATGTACTTTACCAGTAATCAGAACATTATACATGGCACTTGTCATTCCCATAGATGTACTCTACCAGTAATCAGAACATTATACATGGCACTTGTCATTCCCATAGATGTACTTTACCAGTAATCAGAACATTATACATGGCACTTGTCATTCCCATAGATGTACTTTACCAGTAATCAGAACATTATACATGACACTTGTCATTCCCATAGATGTACTTTACCAGTAATCAGAACATTATACATGGCACTTGTCATTCCCATAGATGTACTCTACCAGTAATCAGAACATTATACATGGCACTTGTCATTCCCATAGATGTACTTTACCAGTAATCAGAACATTATACATGGCACTTGTCATTCCCATAGATGTACTTTACCAGTAATCAGAACATTATACATGGCACTTGTCATTCCCATAGATGTACTTTACCAGTAATCAGAACATTATACATGGCACTTGTTATTCCCATAGATGTACTCTACCAGTAATCAGAACATTATACTCATGCTACTTGCAACTGCACAGTCCTTACCTTCGTTCCTCTTTCGTTTTACGTATCTAAGGTATATAAGGTGTATAACAGCCTCCTGTGTTACATCAACCAGAGTACATGTGGTTTATAAGGTATATAACATCCTCCTGTGTTACATCAACCCAGGTACATCTGGTTTATAAGGTGTGTAACATCCTCCTATGGTACATCAACCAGGATACATGTGGTATACAAGGTGTATAAAATCCTCCTGTGTTACATCAACTAAAGTACATGTGGTATACAAGGTGTATAACATCCTTCTGTGTTACATCAACCATTGCATTGACTTAAGACTCAGGTGGTTTAATTTATGAAACTTTATAAATTGACTTCCAAAAATGGGGTAGACTTACTTTCCAATCCCCCTTCTTTAATTCATAAAAAAATTCCAACCGTTAACCTTTTGTCCATACTAGGTACAAATGATAGGTAACTGCCCAAGGTTGCCTGGACCCAAAGACCCAGGTTGTTAAATTATGGAACGTTTTTAATTGATGTCTATAGTTAGGGTAAGGAGACACTACCACCTCCGTTCTTGAGTTCATTCAATATTTTCTACGGCTAAGCTTTTGTCCACACTAGGTACAAATGATAGGCATTACCATAAGGTTGCCTGACCTTTAGACTCAGGTGTTTAAATGCCACATTTTTTTTATTTGGTATCATATGGCTATGAAACTTTGTAAACTGTTTTATAATATACTAAGCTTAAATCATGCCACGTTTTATCAGAATTGGTCAAGTTTTAGGCCCCTAAGAGGTGCATAAATTTTGAATTTTTACTTTAACAGCTTCTCTGAATAATCTATTGGTATTAATTTGTCAAACTACATGAGAAGAAATGATTTTCACTTTCATTTGATAGAAATTTGTGAAAAAGTCTCTTTCCAGGTTAAATGACCAAAATGTAGCTTTTTCACTTTTTTCAATATTTTTGCAAAAACAGCAGGCTTAATTTCTCTCTGACAGGTTTTTTCTGATATCTATTTGTGTTTGTGGTATTTATTTCAGTTGTTTTACTCATTTGTGAACTCTGAACACAAAAAAAAGTAGATAAAAACATAAAAGAGTGCAAAATGTGCTGTTTTAATAGTCTAAGTCTAACGGTCAGTATACACAGCAGGTGAAATGTGAAGTTCTATGCACTTAAAAGTTGTATTCCTAAATAGATTGAATTGAATCTATATAAAAAAACACTTATTACTGGTTGTTTAACCATTTCTGTTTAACAGACTACCTTTATTTTCTTCTGTTGGATAGCTAGTGGTTAAAATATTGGCCTTTTGAGGCTGAAATTTCATTCAGGTTTTAAACAGTAAAGTTAATAAACTTTGCATCAGACCATACTGTCTACATATAAAGTTGAAAGTGACAGTCTCGTTACATCCAGGCTCCATGTTTTGTCATATCTAAGCACAGATTTAAGCAAAAAGAAGCATATCTCCATCTCCCATATCATTTATATGCTTTTTAATATGCAAATGCGGGGAACGGCCTAAATTGACAACCTGTTTTTTTTTAAGCTTAACATTGCTAAAGACTATTTTATCCACATGTGTTATGCTATTTGAAACTTATATTTCCATTAAAAGTACATTTATAATATGTTAAAGTTTTTTTGAAAACTTAACAACTTCAGAAAATTGTGGTTAATGAAAAATATTACATTTGATATAAGACCTCACTTTATTTGAAAACCTCTATTTTTTGGCACAGGCTCATATAAAATGAACTTCTGGCCATTTTTCATAAGTCTGATACATGATGTACCCCTACAGTAAAAAAAAGTTGAGGGCCAGTTGATGGCCATGTGGCGGACAGTTAAGGGCTAGCTGTTTTAAGCAAAATAGTTGAGGGCTAGGTGTTGTCAGCATCTTAGCTCAACTCAAACCTGGCCAAGCACTGTATGTTTGATAGATGTCGGTCAACTGGCCCTCAACTGAAGCTTGTCATTAAGTTGAGGAATAAGTTAAGCAATTGATCTTTTGTTTTCATATAGTTAAGCAAAAGTTGAGCATTCAGACTTTGAAATTTTTGTAGTTGAGGAAAAGTTGAGCATTCAGACTTTGAAATTTTTGTAGTTGAGGAAAAGTTGAGCATTCAGACCTAGATTTTTTTTTATAGTTGAGCAAAAGTTGAGCAATTAGAAATATGACCTGGTGATATGAATGTTATGTGCCATCTGTTTTATCTGTCTTTAGTACAAATGGACAGGAAGTATTATTATTAAATGTACACAAAGTTTGAGGCAAAATTAAGGGAAGCACATGTATTTATACTTTTTTCTGTATTTTAACTTAAATAAAGATAAAAAACAAACAGTATTTCTTTTATTATAATTAAGATATATCAAATATTCAAGAAAATATTGCATGTTTTTCGTCTTCTATGTTATCATTACACATAAAACACATTCTTTCGTCTACATTATACAAACAAAACATAACTTAATTACATTGTTTACAGAAGCTCCCATATCGCCTTAGTTATTTCTGTGTACCTGAATTTTTGTACTAAGGCAAACTGGGATTAATTTTATATAATTATTTTGACAGCTAAGGCGAAATGAGAATAAGCCATCAGATGATGAATTTTCAGTTTTAGCCATCTCACTGATCAGTATGCTACATAGTGCCCCCAAATGACCAGTATTAAACTATCCAGCAAGAGAGAAAGGGATATGTCAATATAAGAAACCTTAGTAACAAGGCAACTTCAGTTCAATTTCAAATGTCAGAGGGAATATCTTTTTTAATGTGGTAGGAGTACCAACGAGACAACTCTCCATCAAGACACAGTGTAGGTAAAGTAAGCAATAATAGGTTATAATACAGCCTTCAACACAAAGGCCTGGCTCACATTGGACAGCATCCTACTAAGGGCTCTATTTAGACCCAAAACACTGTTATAAAACAATTTAAACAGGAAAAAACAAATAAGGTTCACGTATTGCATTTCTGAAATACAAATAATAATTAATTGATTAAATTTCTTCACAATTGCATTTGAACTTCTAGATTAACTTTTAGACAAACTTTATCTTGCTTTCAATAATCTGCATAAAGAGTTATTTCAGACAGGTCATCCTTTTTTCATGATATTCCAATAGCAAAATCAGGAGAAAGCAAGAAAATTTTACTTTAAAATTTAATTTTGATCAATGGAGGACTGAAATAAAACAAACCATGTGCTGATTACAAAAAAAATTATCAACTGGTAGAGGAAATCATAAATCAGCTATTAGTTAATACAGTGTTAACTGTCATGGAAATTATAATGAAAAATAAAATAAAGGACAAATTCACAATAAAAATATTGTTTTTTCTCATTATAAAACTTTAGTCACAACTTTATTTTGATGAATGTGATATGAAATTTTACATAAAATTAAAAAATTTAAATGAGATCAGAACACAACCAACTTATCAATCAATTGCACTTCACATGTAAGCACCAAACATCTATTCTGAAATTCTTTTTTTATCATTTGTTGTATCAGCAATTTTGCAAAACATAAAACCTTAAGAGCTCAGTTTTACAACTATAAAATACAGTTGTCTAAAAAATTATTTGGGTTTAATTTAATTTGGATTTACATAATTATCTTCCTTGAATAACAACAACAACAACAACAACAACAATTTTTATTTGTCAATCAAGACGCCCCGAGGAGCAGTACAATTACAGTTTAAATTAAAGTGTACAAATAATTGTGTTGATTTTTTTCATTGAAATTACAATACATGACAATAAAATTAAAACAATATTATATAAGAGAAGGGAGACAACAAATACAGTATATATTCTCAAAGATAATGAGTGAGTGAACACAATCAGTACCGTTTTATAATTAGAAGAAGAGCTGGACTACTCATGTGTTTATGCTTAATTTAACTCTTCTAGATTTTATTAAACTATCTATTAATTTAATCATTATGTTATTAACAAATGGATCTTCATTTGACATCAACCATACAAATTTAGATTGGTCATTTAAAGTTTTAAAATTAGTAGAGGATAAATCTGGAATAAAACTGGACCTTTCAGTTTTAAGTGATGGACATTGAAGAAGAAATGAATTTCATCCTCAACAATGTCATTATTACATAATTTACAAAATCTTTTATCTGGGGGTATTCCCTTATGTCTTCCCTTTTCTATTTCAAGTTCATGGGCACTAATTCTAAATTTGGTTAACTCATTTAATGTTTTACAATTATTGAACAATAAATATTTTTCAAGGCCTATATTATTTTTAAATAGTCTGTAGGTCCTTAATTTATTTCCTTGCACCATGCCAGGTTTGTCATTATTTAATTGGTTAAGCCAAATTTCATCATATTTAATTCGGAGTTTTTTTTAATGATAATTGACTTTATATGAGATTTGTGATTTAACAAATATTCTGGGGTTAAATTAAGATATTTAAATAATGAATAAATGCTTTCCAACCAATTGTCTTTAAATGTTTTAGATAAAAATTTAGACTCTTCAAATGCTTCTTTAATGAGAGAGTTATTTTGTTCTGTGAGTCTGAGCCAAAATTTAGCCATATTAAGAATAACCTCAAAAGATAGGGGGTAGCGCCCCAACTCTCCCATCACTGCTAGGTTTGTTGATCTTCTAGGTACCTGTAGAGAATATTTACAAAATTTAATATGTAATTTTTCAATAATTAGATCTTTGCACATTTGGAAAAAATAGTTGTCTCCTTTTGATTGTAACTTATTTGGAGAGAATTGACCCCAAATTTCTGAGCCATATAACAAAATCGGCTTCAGCATGTGGTCAAAAAGATGTAAAAGTGTTTTAATATTAGGTTTAAAATGGGTGAAATATCTTTTTAATTTAAAAAAAAAACATAAATTCAGTGGGACTTTTTTTCCAAAACAAATAACATAACAAAAAAAGATACTTGCAACACTTTTGAAACATAGTTACAAAATCAATAATTTTCATTAATTCAAGTTATTAAAATATAATCTACTACAACCATTTCATGCCAATATCACAGATTATAAAATTTATCATTTACAAATGTATCAAAAAGTTTTCATCTTTTGTTGATCTCGTTGAAATGGTTCTGCTTGTGCATGATACATTTACAAAAAGACTTGAATCTATAGTATAAATATAAAGTCTTGCAGCAGCATTTCAGCAACAGCACTATAGTTATATCTGAAGCAAGTAGGTAGGCCTATAGGTGAACACTATATAATACTGGTCACCATCTTGGCATGTGTACACACTGAGAAAGGTAGGGATACAGATGACAGTGAACTGTTTTAAGTCTGAAAAGAAATGAGAATAAGAACACAATCTCAAGATTTACTAGAAAATTTCAAAATATTGCTGAAACTATTATTGGTGTTTTTCATCATTTCTGTTTTTAACAAGTAAATGAGATGCACAGACCCTTTTGTGCTTTTTTTGTTTTTGAATTTACCATTACCTATATATATTATTATGCTTTTTCAACTGATAATGTTGTTTTCTTCCATTTTTATTAAATGTTAATTATTTTTAATACTGTTGATGTTATTTTCATGATAACTGTAAGATCAAAAAATTATTGCGTTCAGTTTTTATTGTAAATTTAAACGAAAGGACAAAATTAAACATTAAATATAAATCAATTGCTTCTAAAAAGCAATTGTAATGTAAGCGGTATTTCCCCCCTTTGAAACATGATTGTTTGTTATGTGTATGTGTGTTTGTTTGTTTGTTTGTTTGTTTGTTTCTGTAAGGGGTCTATATTATTCCGGGGAAGTTTCATGTTTAGTTCGGAAAGTTTTTATTTTATTTCAGGTCCAGCGCGCGACTTCTCGCGCCAGATTGAGGAGACATCACGTGACACGGGTTTATTATAACGAAAACTTTTAGTATATTTATTCCTTTTTAGGTGGGGACGTTGAACAGACACATGTATAAAGACGGAATGTACACAATGTAATTTCTTTTGTCATTGTAGGAAATTGACATTTTGATCACAGTTCACCAGCAGTGCATGTTTTGGATTTAATTGATCCGGTGTAACTTTAATACACATTTAAGGATTATTTTCTGATAATGTACATTTTTCAGCACCTGTTTGTAACACAGATTAGTATTTCAATCTAGGAGCGGACATTTTATTGTAGGGTTTCACTGAGATTTACGGACCTAGAAAGCGATTTTTACGGCGTTGCAATTTCTTTTCTCTTGGAAAAGTCTTGAGAGATATCTGCACCACGTTGTTGTATAAACTTTTAGTACATGTATGCCCTGCTGAATACAAATTTTGGGGTCGATTGGACTTGTAGTTTCAGAGTATAACTGATAACAAACATGTGGATTTTTTTTTCAGAAGAGATGTAAGAACAATATTAAAAACCAATTGTTCAGAGAACCATTGATGGTCTTTCCACTAGTAAGGATCTTTTTTATAAGAAAATATTAAAATTCGGTTTTAAATGTCAATTTTAGCGTCAAATGACAGCTTATTGACCACTGATCTTATTGAACACTGATTCCAAAAATGTATGGTTTCTATACAAAAAGATATAAATAAGGAGATCATTTTTTACATCCGGTATAAAAGATGTTACTTTCGGTATGTTTTGATAGTTTACTTGACACTGATTCCAAAAATAGATGGTTCTATATACTTTTACATTAAATTAGTACAAAAAAACCGGCTACTTCCGGTTTACAAAAGGTCACTTCCGGTTGGATTTTTCAAGGTCACATTGCTTGCAAACTTTTGCCAAAAGTCCCATGGCTTTATATGTATACATGTATATAAGAGAAAAAAGCAAAGGTCAAAATCTAGAACGTTAAATTTACCTATGACCTTGAGCTCAATTTCAAGGTAATCAACCAAGGACCTCAAATCAAAAGACTCTAGGCCTCTACTTTATATTGTTAATGAGTTATATTACCATACAACTAATATTAGAAATAAAAGGGGGCAAAACTCGCATTAAATGTTACGTACCCTTTTAAGTAAAATTTACATGTTACGACATGTCGCAACTAACAATTGTCTGAAAATATTTTGTAGATATCTTGTATGATTTCTGAAATAAGAGATAACAAGCCAAAATCAAAAATTTGATCATGACATTGACCTTTGACCTTGACCTCATTTTCATACTTTTTGACCAAGGGCCTCAAATCAAAAAGACCCTAAGCCTCTATCACTTATAGTTTTCCAGTTACAAATTTATTTCACGTATTTCAATACAAAAGGGGAAATTACTCTCATATGGGGTCTTTGTAAAGCTTCGGTCAAATAAAACGTAACATCCTGAGGATATAACGAGCAATTTTGAAAAATAAATTTGTCGCTTTCTTTTACAGTTGCGGAGGAGATCTGATAACAAGAAAAACAGTGTTACTTGAGGTACAGTTGATATTTCGTCGAGTAGACAAAGCATTTTAAAAGTTTTAATGGTTGCACACATTAGTGTCCACGGTGGTTGGATGTTTGTAGATTATATCGGTCAGTATTTGAGGTACAATTGATCTGTACATCGAGAAGACGAAACATTTTGAAAGTTTAGATGGTTACACATATTAGTATTCACAACGGTTAGCTGTTTTTACATTATATTGGTCAGTACTTGAGGTACAATAATTGGAAATTGAAAAAATCCCACCTGCGCTTTCTTAAAAATATTTTTTACAGAGTGGTGTAATACTTTTGGGACAAATCATAGAAAACTCAAAATATTGACATTTTTATTTTGAAGGGGTCTTGAATTCTTTTGGAAGCTTCCGAGATACTAATTTTTAACCTTTTTTTAGATGAACCAAATCACTACTTTACTTTTAAATTGATGACCCATTTTTTATGCCCCACCTACGATAGTAGAGGGGCATTATGTTTTCTGGTCTGTGTCTCCGTCCGTCCGTCTGTTCGTCCGTCTGTGCGTCCGTTCGCTTCAGGTTAAAGTTTTTGGTCAAGGCAGTTTTTGAAGAAGTTGAAGTTCAATCAACTTGAAACTTAGTACACATGTTCCCCATGATATGATCTTTCTAATTTTAATGCCAAAATATAATTTTGACCCCAATTTCATGGTCCACTGAACATAGAAAATGATAGTGCGAAGTTCAGGTTAAAGTTTTTGGTCAAGGTAGTTTTTGATGAAGTTAAAGTTGCATCAACTTGAAACTTAGTACACATGTTCCCTATGATATGATCTTTCTAATTTTAATTCCAAATTAAAGTTTTGACCCCAATTTCACGGTCCACTGAACATATAAAATGATTGTGCGAGTGGGGCATCCGTGTACTATATGGACACATTCTTGTTTCAGTGTAGTTTCATCCCCCTTCTTGCCATTTGAGGCATAAAAACATGAAGAAATAAACTTGAAAAAGGTATAAAAAATAGCAAGTTACACACTGTCAACACTAGGGACTATATTTGAAAGTATGTTCCCGGACCAATATCAACTATGGTTACATCTGGTTACCTTACACCGCTGTTCATATGTTGACCTAGGTTACCTCTGGTGACCTTGAACACATTTTGACTATGCTTAATTCTGGTTCAGTTACAATGACGCTCTGGTCACATTTCACACTCATTTTATTTGGTAACATCTGGTCACCTTGTACATAATATATTCACTTTGTTGACCTCTGGTCACCTTACAAGAATGCACACATACCACAATCATTTACTTTGGTTGCTACTGGTCACCAAACACATATATTGAATTTGGTTACCTCTGGTCACCTTGGACATATTTTGTCTAGTTTTACCTCTAGTCCAGTCACAATGATGCTCTGGTCAAATTACACTCTCATTTAATTTGGTAACCGCTGGTCACCTTATATATTTATGCGCTCCTCGTAGTAATTTTTAGTCGCGTAGTACCTATTGTGAGAACCGGTATAAATTTCGCGGGTAGTATATAAGAAAAGGGTCTCGATTTTTCAGTTATCGAGATTAGGCGGTAACCACGTTGATTGCTACAGTGTACACTTATTTACAGTAGTGTAGATTTGTTATGTAATTCAGAGACCAAATTGATGTGTACTAATTATTATATGTGTTTATTTTTAGAAATTCTGTAAGGCCAGTTACAATGATGCTCTGGTCACATTGCACTTTCAGTCGTTTTATTTGGTAACCTCAGGTCACCCTGTACATATGTTCACTTTGTTGACCTCTGGTCACCTTACAAGAATGCACAAATAACACAATCATTCACTTTGGTTACTACTGGTCATCATATATTGACTTTGGTTACCTCAGGTCACTATTTATTATTACATGTTCAGGACGATCACACTTGCGTACGGATTTGTCTACTTAGCGTCAAGTGCAGAGAAATTTTATCTACCTATATCATACTCTGATGAATATTGATGAGTATTATCATCACAACTTTGGACAGCCTTTGTTTTCTTGAGATACACATCAACACTACTTCAAGACTGGAAGTGCAAAACTATTCTACCTACATACACCCAGATATGATAAATGTTAATGTATTGTCATAATTGTTTGGAAGGCTTGGTCTACATGAGGTTCATATTATTTGAACCTAAAGTATAGACCAATTAAATTTTCATACATACTGTTAATCGATGCCTCGTGTAGAGAGTTCCATTTGCAGTTCAAATTTAAATTGCCTCGAACTTTATCTTAGATGGTATATATTACAGCTAGGACCTTGGTACTCGTTTAATACATGTATATATATATACATGAACATCTATTAGGAAATCTAAACTGACATCAGATTTACACTCATGGATTTGTGTAACATAGTAGCATATTAATTTTGTGTTTGTTATTTTTTGGAGGTCAAACGACCCCGATGACTTCCGTACACTATATACAGAATTAATGGCAAATCATCGGCACAGACCTATCTAATGTATGGTCAAGCTATATTTTTATTTATTGTGGTCTATTAGACAGATATTGTTAAATTTATTTTTTCACAAGGGCAAATAAATACACATTTAAAATTTGATTATACATCTTCAAATACAGCAAATATGACATGTTGACATGTTGCCACACATTAAAAAATGTTTTTAAAAATTGCTTTACACCTTTTGGGAAAATATTGTGTACGCGTTTTTCCAAGGGCAACTAATCTAAATGAACGACCATTCTTGCACCTGAACAACCGCTATGGTATTAACCGTCAACAAAAAGATGCAAACAATTAAATCCTTGAACACTGTCATCCTGAAGAATATACTACACTGTCAGTATACAGGACACCAATGTCATTGTGATTTGCACATCTTAAATTTTTTAATTATGTTTTATATAGTATTGTCTGATTGGAGAATCTTCTGTACAAAATACCGTCAGACATAGTGAAAAAAATATATGATAGGATATGTCAGGATATTTGGGGCACATGACAGGAACTCGCAATAATTTACTGAATTAAATGTGTTTGTGCTTTCGATTTCATATATAAATTATTTTATGTGTAACACAAAATAGAGGGGGACAAGGGGGCTCCCAATAACAGCAAAACAGCAAATTGATTTGGCTAATAACAGATAACAAGGAATTAAAATGGACAAAAACAGATAACAGTAAATGAAATCAAAAACAGATAACAGTAAATGAAATATCAAAATAAGTCGGGACCTTGACAAATCCAGTATTTCTTATTACGGGTATAATCCTTTGTAATGAATTCCATTTTCTATGAACATGTTTTTAAAATTATGTATCTAGAATGTGTTTACTACTCAATATCTTTTTTTCACTCGTTTACAGGACGTATTATGGAATACTGTTGTCCGTCTGTCGTCAATATGTCGAATTTTATCTCCAACACTCTTTAACCAATTTGCATAAAACTTTTGGAAATTGTTTATATCTATTGACGTGTTTCATAAATTTCTGATTTTAAGATTCTGAGTAATGGGGTCAGTTTATTCAATAAAAATGGTGTTTTTTTTTGTTTTTTTGATAACTTAGTATCTCAAAAATCCTTTCACAAATTTGCAAGGAATTTTGGTGAATTGTTAACATTGTAATTTAAATAGTGTGTAATAAAATTGAGTATGGAAATGAGGAATATGTCAAAGAGACAAAAATGATATCTAGTAAAAATGCAAGGGCTGAACATTATGGTATTCAATTCACATAGTTCTTGTGTTTGTTGCTACTAAAAAATGACCTAAAAGAGTTTGAATATATATATTCGCATTCCTAAATGCCCATTTAATGAGGTGTGTGAATTTTTCTTAATAAGACTATGAGGCAAAGTGGTCAGTAGATAGGGTAGAAAAATCAAAAGCACCAATTATACATTATAAGCATGCAATTTATCAAGTATACCTCGAACCAATTTTGACACTCCAAAAGTAATTTATTCCATTATTTTCAAAGGCTCAGTTTGAACAATTTTTTATCAGGCTATTGATTGGACCAAGTGTACTAGTAAGTAGAATACATATTTAAGTAGGGGAGTAATGGCTTAAAGACGAAATAAATCTTTGTTTGTAATAAGCTACAGTGGAGATCACTTCTAACCTCTCATTAGAACTGTCAGAATGATCTGTCATAGAACTGTTCTAACCTGTCCTATAACAGTTCTAGCTAGAACTGTTCTACCCTAGAACTGTTCTAGGTAGAACTGTCAGGATCAGTTCTAGGTAGAACTGACTAAATCAGTTCTAGGTAGAACTGTCAGGATCAGTTCTAGGGTAGAACTGTCTAAAACTGTTCTAGGTAGAACTGTCCAAATCAGTTCTTACCGTAGAACTGTCAGCAGAACTGACTAAATCAGTCAGGACTGTAGAACAGTTCTAAATGACGTCACTACAGTAAGGGCACTTTAGAATTTAGAAGAAATAAATCACTTCCAATTACTTTGCTATTTAACAGCAGATTTTCTATATTTTTTACTAATCAAACGTTACATGTACAAATATCGAAGTGAATTGAAGGTTATCCAACTCATCGGAGAAACATTTTTATAAGATTGCATAGAAAACATCATTGTTTACGTTTCTTCGTTCCCCGTCTTGGGTCTCACTAATTAGCGACAACAAGCGTCAAGAAGCGACAACAAGCGACAAGAAGCGACAACAAGAATTATTTTAGCGACAACAAGCGACAAGAAGACTATTTAGCGACAAGAAAACATTTTTTTTTAGATATAAAGAAATTTGAATGTAATGTGTTTTTTTTTCAATTTACGAGCAGATATGTCTTATTAAAATGTTTTATTATGTAGATCTGAGACTACTATAACCAGTCTCAGTATAGATAGACGAAGAAATGAAACATTTGTGAGGAAGAAAGAGAATATGAAGTTTATAATAGTATATTGGTAGATGAAGAAATTAACATTTGTGAAGAAGAAAGAGATAAGGGGGGATAGGAGGGGTCCTGATCCCGAAATCCCGGGCTTAAAAACACGAAATCCCGAAATCCCAAATTTAAATAATGTAAATCCCAAATTATAAGATAAATAATATGTTCTAAAACACAAGGAAAAGTAATATCATAATACAATAATTAAACGTAATACTGGCTGTTACACATTATAGATGATAAAATAAATATGTACATAATGTTTCATTTTTTTCTATCAATTTTAACTTTCTTGTCGCTAAAATTATTTTCTTTTGCATATTCTTTTAATATTTATTGCAATAATTAATTTTAATTAATATAAAAAAATATGTTTTCTTGTCGCTAAATAGTTTCTTGTCGCTTGTTGTCGCTAAAATAATTTTTGTTGTCGCTTCTTGTCGCTAGTTGACGCTTGTTGTCGCTAAAATTCTTGTTGTCGCTAATTAGTGAGACCGCCCGTCTTTGACAGTCTCTTCATAAAACTCTGCATTTGATTCATGGAAGTTTAATCTTAATTTACCTTGTTTACCTTGGATTTACATTCTGTACAGTGGATGAATTATGGGATATTTTAACGAAAAAAGTGTTGTTAAACGTAAAAAAACTATGTAGGCTACATTTGCATTATCTCGTAAATAATCTGGGAGTGTGGAAGTTGGAACGTCAGAAAAATATACTCAATGTGAACATGAATGAAACATTTGCCACTTGACTTTAGGCTACAAACAAAACCAATCATTTTCCTCCTTCAAATTATTCCAAGAAGAGGTGTGAGTGTTGGATGATGCCGTTAAATAGTTTTGTTTAAAAAAAAAACCATCATGAACTACACTGACTTAAAAAGTCACTTTTATTACGATTCATTATTTAATAATTTAATTTTGGATGTAACGGGTCTCTGATTGGCTGACGTTATTTTGTTATCAGCCCATAGATAAAAATTAGTTATGTGACCGTATCGTCATCAACGTTTTTTCATGGTTTGCCAAGGTTTAAATTGGAAGTTAGAATTAAATTATAAGAAATGACAAATATTTTTTTCTGTCTATTGGAAATAACATAAAAAAATGTGGTGCATGCACACTGTTAAAAAAACCTGCTACCCGCGTTATTCAGTGTGCACCAAATTTTTTATGTTATTTCTTCATAGACAGAAAAAATATTCCAGTCATTTCTTTATAAATAATAATATTATCGATACAGAGAGGAAATAAGGGAGCGCTAAATCGATTTTGAAATTTGGTATTGTCTTTATCATGCAGTATCTATCATTCTATCCTGACATAGAAATATTATTGGTTTACAATGAGGTCATACATGTATATATTTACATGATAAAGTATATATGTTCAGTTTTGGTTGATGCGGTCAAATAATGTTGTTATTAAAACAACTCAGTCTGAAACTACTGAAATTTGTTAGCAATTCAATATTTTGAATATAAAGAGGACATGCTGTCATTTGAATTATACTACATGTATCCATTGTGATTGGTTGTTGTCTGCTCTTTGGTCGGGTTGTTGTCGCTTTGACACCTTTTGCCATTTCCTTTCTCAATTTTATAAGTGATTTACTATGCAGCTATATAATTATCTATATATTAAGATTTACATCATAAAGTGTAAATATGGTCAGTTTTGGTTGCTGCAGACACACAATTTTGTTATACCAGTCTGTCTTCGGTATGAAAACTACTGAAATTTGTTAATGATGCAATATTTTGATTAAAAAGAGGACACGCTGACACTGTTAATTGATGCAAAAGAAATTAGGTGTTTCAATATTTCTATCATTTGTATTATACAATCAATTCTTACATAACAATATAAAAAACAGATTTACTATGCAACTAAAAGAGTTAACGGTACATAAAAAAGAGCAAATATGGTCAGTTTTGGCTGATGTAGTCATATATGGTCAGTTTTGGTTGATGCTGTCAAATATGGTCAGGTTTGATTGATGCAGACAAATAATTTCAGATATGAAATCTAACGATGTTTGTTTCTGATGCGATATTTTGAATAAAAGTAGGAAATGCCGGCACTCTCAATCGATGAAATTTTGTGTTTGTGGTCTTTAATTTCCAATATTGCAGTTATTTATATACTACAGTCCCTCTTGACCTAAAATTATAACTGACATGACTGAAGTACTGTGCAGCTATATAGACTTGCATAAAAAAAAGCAGATATGGTCAGTTTTAGTTGATGTGGTCAGTAGATTTTATTACACAACTCAGTCTAAAGTATGAAAACTACTGATATTTGTTTACGATTAAATACTTTGAATAAAAAGAGGACATGCTGGCACTATAAATTCATGCGAACAAAGTTTTTAGGTCATTGTTTTCCAATATTGCTGTAACTTGTATATTACAGTCCCTCTTGACCTAAAATTATAACTGAATTACTGTGCAGCTATATAGCTTTGCAGAAAGAAAGAGCAAATAAGGTCAGTTTATATATAAAAAAGAAGATGTGGTATGATTGCCAATGAGACAACTATCCACAAAAGACCAAAATGACACAAACATTAACAACTATAGATCACTGTACGGCCTTCAACAATGAGCAGAGCCCATACCGCATAGTCAGCTTAGATTGATGCGGTCAAAAGATTTTATAACCCGACTCAGTCTGAAGTATTAAAACTACTGATATTTGTTAACAATTCAATACTTTGAATAAAAAGAGGACATGCTGGCACTTTAAATTCATGCGAACAAAATTTTGAGGTCATTGTTTTCCAATATTGCTGTAACTTGTACATGTATATTACAGTCGCTCTTGACCTAAAATTATAACTGAATTATATATAATTACTGTGCAGCAATATAGATTTGCAGGAAGAAAAATAAATAAGGTAAGTTTAGATTGATGTGGTCAAAAGATTTTATTACACAACTCAGTCTGAAGTATGAAAACTGCTGATATTTGTTTAAGATTCAATACTTTGAATAAAAAGAGGACATGCTGGCACTTTAAATTTATGCGAACAAAGTTTTGAAGTCATTTTTTTTCCAATATTGCTGTAACTTGTATATTACAGTCCCTCTTGACCTAAAATTATAACTGAATTACTGTGCAGCTATATAGATTTGCAGATAGAAAGAGCAAATAAGGTCAGTTTAGATTGATGCGGTCAAAAGATTTTTGTATAACAGGTCCATCCGAGGTAAGAAAACTACTCGTAAACAGATATCACATTTGTATAAGATTCAATATTTTAAATTAAAAGAGGACATGCTAGTATTATAATTTGATTGCAAATAAAATTTTGAAATCATTAATGTTTGCCAATATAATTGGTATCCTTGCCTAAAAATAAAATGGATTCCTGCAGTGTGCAGCTAAAAGTATATAGTTTTATATGAAGAAATCAAATATGGTCAGTTTAAGTTTATAGTGGATCGATGGCAGATCCAGAGGGGGTGACCCCTTTTTTGGACGATCAATGCATTTGAATGAGGACATATAGTTGGACCCCCCTTTTTTTCCTGGGTTGGGACACCACCCCCTTTTAAAACTGCTGGATCCGCCGGAAAAACGTATTACATTATAAATGGTCAGATAATTTTGTTATCTAAAACGAGCCATCCTGACTCCCGGAATGACAAATGTAAAACAATTGAAATAATAATGCCCCCTCCCCCATATGAACGGCCTAATTTTTGTTCAAAAAATGAAAGAAAAACAAATAATTTATGTAATACATCAACAAAAGAAAATCACTGAATAACAGGCTCCTGACTTGGAACAGTCACATACATGCAGAATATGGCGGGGTTAAACATGTTCTCTTGCCGACGAAAAATTTGAAATAAAACCGGCAAAATAGCAAAACTCTTTATAATATTAATCGCTATTTTGTCGAAGCCTTTATATTTAGTCGAAAGATTCCTTAAAAATTATAAATCAATTCTTGCCGTAGAATTTATAAATCAATTTTAGCAGTCGGATTTATAAATCAATTCTAGCCGTAGAATTTATAAATCAATTCTAGCCGTAGAATTTATAAATCAATTCTAGCCGTAGAATTTATAAATCAATTCTAGCCGTAGAATTTATAAATCAATTCTAGCCGTAGAATTTGTAATCAATTCTAACCGCAGAACTGTTCTAGAAGTAGAACTGACCAAATATTTGGTCAGTTCTAGGTAGAACTGTCAGGATCAGTTCTAGGGTAGAACTGTCAGGATCAGTTCTAGGTAGAACTGTCCAAATCAGTTCTAGCTAGAACTGACCAAGTCAGTTCTAGCTAGAACAGTTCTAACCTAGAACTGACTTAAAGGTGTCAGGCTGACAGTTCTACGTACTGTTCTAGAACAGTTCTCCTGACAGATTCTGACAGATTTAATGAGAGGTTAGAACTGATCTCCACTGTATGTGCTGCCGCCCGAGTTCGGGACCCAGTATATGGTTGGAACTTTCATTGTACAATGTGTCTGGTTCTTCTTTGAAAAGAATCACAGAGCTTAGTCAATGTGCCATGCATATTATATAAAAGGCTAACTGGTTGTAAGGACCTAGTCCTTAATTGAGATTCTTGTCAGATATTCCTGGCCATATGTTTTCCTTTTTGTCATATTAATAATTGTTCTGATTTAATATGTTGGTACGGGAAACAAGGAACATTATCCTCATACAAAAAAATCAGATAATTCTAAATACATGTTCCAAAAAAATGGAATTTATTACAAAGGATAATTATAAGATATACTGGAATTGTCCTGGACCTCACTTCTGTAATGGGTATATGTTAATGGAATCCTTCTCCGAACAAATGCACTATATTACCATGGCAAGCCGTTCTCGTCAAAACTATGTTTAAACCCTTTTTTCAAAAAAAAAAATACACACTGGGATTTAAAAACCTAAAATAACACACTGAGAAATCGAAATTACACACTGAGATTTAAAAAAATAAAAAACACACTGAGAATTCAAAATTACACACTGAGATTTTAAAAAGACACACTGAGATGAAATAAATTGAATAATTTGTGTCCGATTTCGAAAACCCGAATATAAAGAAACGAAATGTTATATCCAGGAAGAATAGTTTAAAACGAAGGATGACAAGTTATAGAAATTAAGGTTGAGACAGAACAACAAAAATGACCATTATATTTATATATATGAATACAAAAAAAATAATCAGTGTCGAAATTTTAGTGAGGCAATTGCCTCACTTAATTGCCTCACTTGCCTCAAGGGTAGCTACGGCCTTGCGGTAATATAGTGCATTTGTTCTTTGTCACAAATTCCTCCATATAGTGAATATAGTTTATTCATATTTTATTATGGGGCCGCATCGACTTGGGGCCGGATCGACGTGGGCCGAATAGACTTATAATAACAATCTGTGAACTTTATATCGTGTGAGACAATAGTTTAGACAAAGGAACTTTTAGTGATATATTTGATTCTTTTTTCCGAACACCACCACCAATCTTTTCATTTGGTAACCTTATACCTGTTTACGACAGGGTGCTCCGAAGTCAACGGAGGAATTTACCAGCACAATAACAACAACAACAATGGCTGTTGACAATTATCACTCACTTATTTAAAGTTTATTTTAGATTTTAGCAAGTGTATATATATTCACGGAGTGTGTACATACTTAAAGACTTTTATCCATATTACCCTCAAAAGAGGGGTGTTCCTAACAGAGGAAGCTCATACGAAGAAAAGAAGGTAAATCAATAGAAAGTAGAATTGCGTATTTTTGGATTATTCTATTTTTAGAAAAACCAATACACAGAAATGCACTATTTATAAATGTTGTTTCTTGAAGTTGGTATCTAAATAATAGGAAATTGGATCGGGAAAGAAGCAATTAGTGAAGAAATTGATCACTTCTTCGAAGTTTTATAAATATCTACACAGTAGTGAACATTTTAAATTTACTAGTTAATAAATTTTACTAAAACTGAAGAATATCCTCATCTCATGGGCTTTTCGTGCTATTAATTTTTTATGACATCACAATTTTAATTGAGAAAGCAAGCATAGTACATATTCATGCATTTATAAAGTACGAAAACATTGAGCTGATCATATGTGGGGAAGAATATTTAAAACTCTTTAAAACTACCTGTCAATTAACAACATTCAATCGTAAAAAAGAAACCCAGAATATGTATGCAGGCTTTAGAAAAAAGAAGACTATAGATGTAAGGGGACGGGTTTAAATGACATGTACATTATGTAGAAATGAGACAATTCTATACAGGAGACCAGATGACCCAGAAATAATAACTATAGGTCACCCCGTAAGCCTTTAACAATGAGCAAAGCCCATACCGCTTAGTCAGTTATAAAATATAAATGTACATGCAAATATTATTATAATATAGCCGTCTAGGGTTTTAAAACGCGTATCACATGTTTAGAATCATATTGTTCAATTAAGAAATTATGCTTCTTTTAATAATTTAATTGAGTTGTAAAAGTGTTGACTGAAGCACAATTAACTTGTACGAAGCGGTTTGTTCGCAAAATATGCACACGATCAACAATATAAAATCCCCCTTCCCTTTTACCGCCAAAAAAAAAAAAAATACAAAAAGAGGCATTCATTTCTTATAATTATATTTCTATGCTAATAAAACAACACAAAAAGTTTGATCAAGTTTTTCTTTTATATACCAGTGCATTTTTTTTTGCAGCACGTGTCAACTCCAATTTAACATATAATTTTGATATTCCTTATGTATTTTTAATTTCAGACAAACTACTCGTAATTTCTTGAAAGTTTTTGATTACATTTCATTTTTTTCTACAAATATAACTTCCTTGCCAACAGAACAGCCGTTTTGTTTGTTTATTAACAAAGACTTCCGAAAAGAAATGTTATTCTTATCCTTAATATATACGCTGACTTTAACGACCTTATACTTGTTTAAATACAAAATCAAGAGATGTTCCGGTGATTGCGACTTAAGTAGTAATTTAACAATATTTTTTTTTAAAAATTGTATAAGAAGGCACAAAATTTAAAGTAGGCACGTATACATTTTGGAGGCCGAGTTTACACATTTCCCGATTTTTTATTGAGTTTAAAGTAACATATTTATCTTAAATTGTTATAAAAAACATATTGTACGTCCAAACAATATTAATATAACATCAAGATTTTCGATAATAACCGATTTTTTAAATTCTTTGAAAATGCTGAATCATGCTTACTTTAGTAGCTGTTTTAACGCATCGGGACTTTGGTAGCAATTAGTTAGTATATATATATATATATATATAGCCGATTATAAGGTATGTTCGCCCAATATAGCTTACATGTGTACATCCAATTAATTTGATGGATTGTTGTATAATTGCAAATCATATCACATCTCCTAATTTTTTTTTATATTGAAAATGAGCTTTGATAAGTTGGACAAGCGATTGTACAGGAAAGGCCCAAGTGATAGTACAGTAAACTCGTAAGCAATTGTACAGTCAATTAATGTATCCGATATTGAAAAAATTATAATTTGTGAATCTCTACTGGTGCAATGGCTTTTAAACTTTCAGACAGGTAAGACCATTCAACAGAAATAGTACTTTTAAAATTTCTGGACTCAACGATGTGTATTTCAATGATTATTGACATTTTTATCGCTGTTGTGTGACAGTTCTGATCGATATATTAAAAGCTCCTCTATTCGACGAAAAACGTTTGTATGCATACGGCGTTTATTATTTGATTGGTTCATATATACATATAGAATGTTTTGAACATTTGATTCACTATTGGAAAACTTTCCATGTTGCAACTTGTTATATTTTCGAATGTCGAAAATGTAGAAACCGTACAGTTCCGTTCCAACACAATATAATAATGATGTAATCGGGTTTTTAAGATCCCCACGAATGCCACATTTTCCCATCTTAATGTCTATCAATCTCTTATGAAAGTATGTACAAATGTAAACTCCTGTGTTGTTAAGAAGGACATAAAATAAAATCAAGTTGAAAATAAACTACGCTAAATCATTAAGTTTATTCTACAACTATCATTAACTTATCAATTAGTAACAATCAAATGACAATTGTTTATTGGATAAGGTTGACTGAACATTGATGCTTGGGAATTTGCAATAAGCCTTCGGTCACATTGCATGCGCTGATAAAAAAAGAAAGTCAATTTCAAAATTATGATATAAATTGATACCCAAATTTATATTTATGAGTTATATACTTATATCTTCTCATATATAGATATAGGAAGATGTGGTGTGAGTGCCAATGAGACAACTCTCCACCCAAATAACAATTTAAAAATTAAACCATTATAGGTTAAAGTACGGCCTTCAACACGGAGCCTTGGCTCACACCGAACAACAAGCTATAAAGGGCCCCAAAATTACTAGTGTAAAACCATTCAAACGGGAAAACCAACGGTCTAATCTATATAAACAAAACGAGAAACGAGAAACACGTATATATTACATAAACAAACGACAACTACTGTACATCAGATTCCTGACTTAGGACAGGTGCAAACATTTGCAGCGGGATTAAACGTTTTAATGGGCCCAAACCTTCTCCCTTTTTCTGAAACAATAGCATAACATCACAACATATTAAAACATACGATAAAATATCAATTAGCAGACTTAACTCAATCAAAAAACGTATGATTACACAATGCAAAGAACGAATAAATTTGATCTGCGATATCTGAATACAAATGCACAGTTAATTAAATATTAGAGACAAACAGTCATGACCAAAAGGCTATCAAACAAATTCAAACACACTGAGAAATATTTAACCAATCAATGTTCACTTTAGAAAAAAACCGGTTTTTTATAATCTTGAAGTTTATACAAATGTTGTAAGAATAAGTGAAAAATTGAAGATATTACAAATAATCAAAGCTGGTATACAGCCAAGATCCATATAAATAAAAAATGACAAAAAAGCATTATAAACAGTATCAACAGGTCGAATTAACAAGAAAATACGATTTGAGAGTACTCGCAGTTACTGACAGCTAGTTAAAAGCCAAAACCAATTAATAGTAAAAAATCATGCATCAGAGACTAAAATCGACTAAAACACATCACAGGGATTTAGTATTTTAACGTCATTAATAGTCAAAGAAGACATGAATATCCATGTTTGTGGTCTAATAACATCGTTTTAATGTCCTTAGTGCAAAAACTTTGTTCTTAATGCACCAATGATTTGTATAGTCCTTCAGTGCACTAAGAAGTCCTTTGTGGTATTTCTACACACCGTACAAAATTTGGCTGTGATCAAAATGTTAAAAAAAAATTACCCATTTATTATAACAATTTTCAAATATTTAAGATTAAATTGTGCAAGGAAAAGTGCCTTTGTTTTCTGTCAAAATGATTTACCTTTTTTGACATAAAGTTGTCGATACATAAATTGGATACCCTGCATTTCAATAGCATATTATCAAATAGCTGAAAGATCACCTACATTTTCTTAACAGGGAATCCGTTAGTATTGAAACACCCTGTCCTTTAGGGTGAATAGGGTATAGAAATATGGTCACTTGGTCTTCTCCAGACCGGCAGTAAAACGCTTGCCGAAATGGGGCGTCCGTTTGGCTGTGCGGGATGTATCAAGTTCGCAGTCACGTCCGGTCAGAAGGGTGACGTGAAATCTGATGCCTCGTGTAAAGAGACTGCAACGCTCTTTGTTCTTTGCACGTTAAGAATCCTTGCAACAACTCTTTTGAGGGGTCCTTAGGTGGCCTGTTACAAGGCAAAATTTCTGCCTATACAAGGTATCCTCATTTTCCAGTGGCAGTCCAAATTTCCCTGACCATCATCCCAGATGGCCTCTATCGTATCAACATACCTAGTGTATTATTGTGAACTTGTTCTCGTCCTGAATATGCATGAACTATTTGCCACTGGACGTTAAGCAACAAACAATCAATCAATCATTCAATCAATCCCTGTCCTTAATAATTCAATTTGTCGTTCTGCATTATTTTGGCGTAAGAAATTAAAGACGCACACATTCAGGCTAACGCCCTTAAGGTGTATAGCATATAGATATAGGAAGATGTGGTGTGAGTGCCAATGAGACAATTCTCCATCCAAATTACAATTAATGAAAGTATACCATTGTAGGCTTATGTACGGCCTTCAACATGGAGCCTTGGCTCGCAACGAACAACAAGCTATAAAGGGCCCCAAAATTACTAGTGTAAAACCATTCAAACGGGAAAAACAACGGTTTAATAGTTTTGTATTTCATATAACTTCCCAGATAGGTTTCTTCATTCGTGTCTCTTACACCCACACTAATAAGCTGTGATTTCTGTGTGAATAAATTTTTTTAAAGTTTCAAATGAAGTGCATGGATGCAAGTAATGATAGGCAACCGCAATGCCTTCAATAATGAGAAGAAAACATAACGTATAATCGGCTTGAAATTGTCCCGCTTGATGATTATACATTGTTGTTTCCTATAGAGAAATAAATTATCGATTTAAATTATTTTTTACATCATAAAAAAGGGTACAATATCATAAAAACAATTTTGTGAAAAGCGATGAAAATTTAGTGACCCCAATATAAATTTGAACCCCTCTTAATCTTTCCTGTGTTTACGAGCACAAAATTCAAGGATCCCTATTTTTTTTAACTGTCTTTATGAAAGTTAGCACCGACGGTTAGCTTTACACTAGTAAGTTTGTCTTAAATATAATTGGCTTTGTGTTAAAACTGTCGTTCCGTTGCTGTCTTGCGGACGAATACCCGAAATCTCTGTGTCATCGGCAATCATACAGAAATGACTTTATATCGGGTTATTTAAATTAAATACTCTGTTTTTTGCATAGAAAAAATTCTTCGTTAATCTGAGCATTGAAAGAATACTTCATATCACAAGCTATAAATATGGATACAAAAAATTCTAAGCGAAATTGATAATATCGCAAAGAAATGTGTTGTATTTCAGTAAATATAACACTTGTTTTCGTTTAATTGTAAACATGTTGTAGCCCATCATGCATTGTTTCTTGTTTAGTGGATTGGTAAAAAAAGCGCCCAAAAAAAAAGGTTCAAAATAAATTACGTCACACGTTAATACATTATAATAACAGATGCTCGGACATACGTATGGTAATTCATGCATATCATAAAAGGTCGTGTTCTCGATCTGTTAAAACGGAAATGACACGGCCGGGTATTATAAAGGTTTGAGGGACTTTTAATGTCAAATTCATATCCCTGGGCAACGAAATTATCGATTTGTTAAAAAAAAACACCGTGTGTACGCTGGTGTCTTCCTCGAATGCCAACATTTTATATGTTACCTATTCCTTGAATGCCAACAAAAATATTTCTGTTTATATAAGATGAAATTGTAACATTTTATCACATTTTGATAAGAAAAGTAGCAAAATTTAAGGGTTAAATAATTATGAATATAAAGATAGAAAGAAAATGATTTTTGTTACTTTTTATTAAAAAATAAATAAATTTGGGAATGAACAAGTTTTATTAACATAAGACATATATATAAATATAACATTTATATTTAGTTAAATATAATTATTTCAAACTAAAAGAGGATATTAGAGATTTATTTTGTTCCATATTATTATAAATATTTATTTGTTAAGTATATATACATGAAATATATAAATATTTTAATTAAACAATTAACCATAAAATAGGGTAACAAGAATTTAGTCTATCGCGGATTGACTTTTTTAGTTGTTTGTGACTTTGAACTAGCTGTCAGTAACTGCAAGTTTTCTCAGAGGATGTACTTTACAAGTGTTGTTTGTTTGTTTGGATATACAAGAACCTGACCACGTCTATTCTGTGTAGTATTTCTATTTATTTACATCTGATGAGTTAAACCGGTTTCATCTGATTTGTATAGTTAGTTCCACTATGTGGTATGGGCTTTGCTCATAGTTGAAGACTGTACGGTGACCTATACTTGTGAATTTCTGTGTCATTTGGTCTCTTGTGGAAATGTGTCTCAATTCCAATCAAACTACATTACTTTGTTTCATAAGAACACCGATGATTTGCGAACACGATAAACCCCTAACCAGTATCATTTCATGAAGCACTTGCAAAAAAGTGTGTAGTATTATTACTAAGAAAATATCCTGAACAAACTGAACATAATACATCAATAGTATTCTAACACGTGATACAAAGTTTCAAGAAATTTAATCAAGTAATATGGTAGGATGTTACAGCACACACAACTATAGAAATATTGAAAAAAAACCTTCAAAGTCCAAAGAGGCTTCACATTTGTGTAAACTAGAATTTCTCACAATATGCACATGTGATGCAACACTTTTCAAAGTTTCATTTTAAGAGAATCCATATTCGTTCAAGTAGTATCATCAGAAAAATTTCAACAACGTAACAAACATGAATTAGATTTTAACTATCTGTTTAATTATGCCTCGTTCACACGGACATTTAATTCGAATTAAAAAAGAAGAGCGTGTGTACGCGATTAGCGAATTCAATTCGAATTAAATAAAATTGACAATGGAAATGGGGAATGTGTCAAAGAGACAACAACCCGACCAAATAAAAAAACAACAGCAGAAGGTCACCAACAGGTCTTCAATGTAGCGAGAAATTCCCGCACCCGGAGACGTCCTTCAGGTGGCTCCTTAACAAATATATACTAGTTCAGTGATAATGAACGCCATACTAATTTCCAAATTGTACACAAGAAACTAAAATTAAAATAATACAAGACTAAGAAAGGCCAGAGGCTCCTGACTTGGGACAGGCGCAAAAATGCGGCGGGGTTAAACATGTTTATGAGATCTCAACCCCCCCCCCCCCCCTATACCTCTAAATGTCCATTTTTGATAAGCATGCTCTCGTGTTGTGATAACTTTTTGCACCTATTCCTCGAAAGCCAACATTATCTATAGGTAAATTGTCGGTAGATCAAAGGATGTTGGCATTCAAGGAATATACGCTGACTTATAAAAGTGTTTTAGTCTTTCATGCTGTTTAGTCTGAGCAATGTTTGTAGGACGTTATAAATAAAAAAGGAAAACCGTCAAAGCATTATGTGAACGGAAAATACATGGGCTTTGCATACGTGTCTCAAACCATTTAGAAAATCTTGAATATGTGTGAATAATGAATATTTATATTATTTAGACTTTAATATTGTTGTTTTTTGAATATTGTATCTACAAGTTCATCACGATTTAGAGCTTGGCATTTCGTGTAGACACATGTTTCTTGTTGAAGACTAAACGTGCGGTCTTAATCTAAGATGGCGGCAGGGGTAGGAGTTGTGAAATATTGTGTAGAGACTAAAAGTATTATAAAGAAGTTATAAGTGGTGTTATAACACAATGATCAGTTATTTTGTGTGAAACATTGATCGAACTAATGATCCAACTATATTATGAATAACTTTATCTGGTATGAATCATAATAAACGAAAAACAACAGATACTCCGTCCCCAAACAAACCAAACAAGATGGCCGACCTGAACGACTCAGGTTCAAAACAGTACTCCTTACCTCCAACACTAATGCACGCATGTAATAATCAATATTCAACACCGAACTTAAATGATACTCCGCTATCTAGTAATGTAATTTCCACATCTAGACAAATTCTTTATGGAGCAGACAATGGCTATGCATTCACCCCATATCACTTACAAGCCCCACATACAACAACAGCTCAGATGGGACATCAGACACCGTCAGTGCCAATCCCTATGATGCACCCTATATCAACTCCACCTCATCCTGATTTAGTAATGTTTATGCATGAAGTTAGAGAAAAATTGCAAAAACTTGACATTTTGGAAGATATACTATCAAGGCTAGTAGATATGGAAGAACATTGTAATAAGCTGGACAGTGAAATTTGTGGCATCAAAACTGATTTAAAAGCACAAACATCAAATATTGTGTCATTAGACAAGTGTCTTGGTGGTCTACATTCAAAACTACAAGAAATTGAAACACACAATATGACATTAACTGATGAAAATTATAAACTACAGGAAAAAATCATTGATCAGCAAAAAAGGTCTATGAGAGACAATCTTATATTTAAAGGCATTTATGATGATCATGATCCAACAGAAAACACAGAAGAAACAGTAAAAAACTTTATTAAAACAGAACTGGGAATTGAAAGTAAAGATATAAATTTTCATGTTGTGCACAGGCTTAGGCCCAGAGAGGACAGAGGTCCACGCAATATACTTGCAAAGTTTGAAAGGAGAAAAGACAGAAATAGAGTTTTGGAAGCAGCAAAAAAAGAACTTAAACAAAAACCCCAATATTATGTTCATGAACAATTTCCAGTAGAAATAATAGAAAGGAGGCGTGAACTTATACCAATTCTGAAAGATGCTCGTGAAAAGGGACATGAAGCAGTATTGGTAGAGGATAAATTGTTTATCAATAAAAGGCGTTTCGATCCACGTCAATGTGTGCCTCAGATAAACCAACAACATCAACAAGGACCCCGACAACCACCATCTGATCATGGACCTCAACAGCCACCATCTGACCAACACACTCCGATGTCTGTACCTGGGAACAACAACAGGACCATGCCGATGAATCCTATAGAGTCTATACCACCACAGAACACCACAGGACACTAGGACAGGCGTACAAGAGGGCAAAGGAAACGAAACAATATTGTATTGAATCAAAATAAACACTTATCTGGACTGAATGTTTATTATCTTAATGTATGTGGTTTACAGTCTAAACTAAAATTTACTGAATTTTCAAACATATTTCAAACATATGATGTATTAGTTTTTGTTGAAACTAAATTAGATGATTTAGATATAATTGATATTCCTGATGGTTTTTCATATGTAACAAAGAATAGAAAGGGTGCAACTAAAAAGTCAGGTGGAATTGTAATTATATACAAAAATATTTTTAAACAGTTCATCAGTTTTATTGAAAGTGAAAGTCAATATGTACATTGGTTTGAATTCCAAAAATGTCTACTAAACTGTGAAAAAGATGTTTTATTTGGTGCTGTTTATATACCACCGGAAAATTCTAAATATGCAAATACTGATGCATTTGAAGAAATTGAAATTGAATTATTGACATTTGCTGATAAATTTGATTCATATGTCTCTCTTATTGGAGATTTTAATGCAAAAACGGGAACACGAGATGATTTTATTGTTCCTGATTGGTATTTTTTAGTTAGAAAGTGATGATGAAATTTTGTCATACATGTTAGATTATGAACAATTGAAGCTTCAAAATATACCGTTATCTCGAATGTCAGAGTGTCGTTGCAATATTAATAATTATGGTCATAAACTGTTGGATATGTGTAAAAAACTCAATGTTTATATAGCTAACTCCAGACTTGGTTCTGATATAGGTATTGGACGTACTACTTGTAAAGATATCAGTGTTATTGATTATTTGCTTTTATCATCCAAATTGTTTTCTTTAGTAGATGAATTTGAGATACTTGATTTTGTACCACTTTTTTCTGATGTTCACAATGCAATACACATTGTTTTTAAATCAGTATTACCACATGATGAAATTACACATGATACATCACAAAACTCACCTTCAATCAAGTGGAACGACAATAACAGAAACGAATTTGTAAATACATTTCACAATAGTCAAGATCAGCTGACCAATATAATGAATGACCTTGAAAACATACACACACGTGATACATGCACTCAACAAGACATAGACAACATCACCGGAGAAATAAATGAGCTTTTCCAAAATACTGCAAAGGCGACACTTTCAAAACCGCACTACAAATCAAGAAAGAAACCGAACTCAAAACCCTGGTACACAAATAAATGTCTCACTTCGAGAAAAAATTTTCATAAAGCCAGAAAACGTTATAACATTCATAAAAATGAAGTAACACGCAAACAACTACTAGAGACAAGTAAATCATACAAGATGGTTACAAACCAAGCATACAAAAACTATCAATTTGACTTTGAACAAAAATTGAGAAATACATCAAAAAAACAAGGGAAAGAGTTTTGGAAAATTTTGAATAAATTTGTTAAAAATAAAGATCAGAAATCTGAAATATCTGTAGAAACATTACATGATTATTTTAAATCCATGAAAGAAAATAATGTACATGATGAAATTGATATAGATATTGATGTTAATAATTTACCACCAGATATAGAAGAATTGTTAAATTCTCCAATAACAGTAGAAGAAATAAAATGTGCTGTAAAAAAATTAAAGAATAATAAATCTGCTGGATATGATAATATATTAAATGAATATATTAAATGTACATTAGATGATATGATTAATGTGTATGTAATGTTATTTAACATTGTGTTGGATACAGGTATTATACCAGAATGTTGGACCAAAGGAATAATGGTTCCAATTTTCAAGAACAAGGGTTCCAAATCTGACCCGAATTCTTACAGAGGTATTACTCTCAATTCATGTCTTAGTAAAACATTCACTGCTGTGCTCAACAATAGATTGAATAAATTGTCAGATGAAATAGGCTTAATTACAGGAGCACAGGCTGGGTTCAGAAAAGGGTTTTCTACTATGGATAATATTTTTATTTTACATTCACTTATTTCTCTATATTTTTCATTTGGTAAAAAATTATTTTGCTCGTTCATTGATTTCAAAAGTGCATTTGATACAGTTTGGAGAGCTGGACTTTGGCAAAAGATGCTACAATATAATATTCAAGGCAAAATATTGAGAGTTATACATAATATGTATCAGAATATCCAGACATGTATTAGAATGGGAAAGGATATTTCTGCATTTTTTAGTTGTAATATAGGAGTGAAACAAGGGGAGAATTTATCTCCCTTTCTGTTTTCTCTCTTCTTGAATGATCTGGAGAAATTTTTACTAGATAATGATGTTAAAGATCTTGAAAATATATCTGATAAATGCAAAGAAACCTTATTATGTTATGTAAAAATATTTATAATATTATATGCAGATGACACAGTTATTTTATCTGAGTCAGAGGAGGATCTGCAACATGCATTGGAAGTTTTTGAGCAATATTGTAATGAGTGGAAACTCACAGTTAATACAAGTAAAACAAAAATTGTAATTTTCAGCAAAAAGAAATTCAAGGTTAAAGCAGATTTTGAAATCTATGGTAAAAATATTGATGTATTAGACTCATATACTTATCTGGGTATTGTATTTAATTATAACGGCTCTTTTTGTTCAGCTAGAAAGAAATTATTGGAACAGTCCAATAAAGCATTGTATGCACTATATAGAAAGATTAGAAATATTGCAATACCCGTAGATATACAGCTTAAGCTTTTTGATTGTCTTATCTTACCTATAATGATTTACTCTAGTGAAGTATGGGGATTTGAAAATAAGCAGGGATTGGAACGGATGCACTTGCAGTTTTGTAAAAATATTCTGCACGTGAGGAAAAGTACGCCAAATTTTATGGTTTACGGGGAACTGGGTCGTTATCCCATTGATATTACTATTAAGCTACGTATGGTTATGTTTTGGAATGATATGCTCTCAAGTGAGAATAAATTATCTAATACATTATATAGACTTATGATACAACTTCACCAGAGTAAACCCACACATTTTAAATGGGTTACGTACATTAAATCCATTTTTGATGAATGTGGTCTTACTTTTATATGGAATGATCAAATACCTATGAATAGAGAAATATTGAAATCTCTTGTCAAACAAAAACTTGTTGATCAGTTTATACAACAATGGTTTTCTGTAATTAACAATTCTTCTAGAGGAGAATTCTATGGTAAATTCAAAAGTATATTTGAATTAGAACCCTATCTACTTCGATTGGGAAATACTGATAGATTGTATATGGCTAAATTTAGATGCTCAAATCTTAAATTCCCAATTGAAACGGGAAGATGGAAAAATATTTTAAAAGAAAATAGGATATGTCACCTATGTAATCAAAATATTGGCGACGAATATCACTATTTGTGTGTTTGTTCACATCATAGTATATCACTTCTTAGACAAAATCTTGTACCTAATTATTACCTACAATATCCATCAAGGCAAAAATTGATCGGTTTACTCTCATTTTGCAACATAAAGGTGTATAGGAAAGTATGTACTTTCCTTAGAAAAATTACTTATTTTTTGTAGATGCAAGTTTTATACATTTATATATATTTATGTACTCACAATCACTGATAAATAAGAAAGAATTCTGTACATATGTAATCCTTTCAACTCAATAGGTAATATATAAAATGTATATACGTCTCAATGTCATGAAAATCACGTGCTATTATCGTACACTACTCTGCTGTCGATTTATATGTATACTTTATTATGTTTTGACCTCTTGTACACGTTCGTGTCTGAGGAAATAAAATATTTTGTCTTGTCTTGATTTACCTATAGTGTTTTTGTCGTTTGGCTGCCGTCAAATTGAATTATATCCCATATCTCTTATATTATAAGCTTTAAAATCGGCTTATAAGAATTCATTATTGAAAGGTTTATTTGCAATTCTATATGAATATGCCGTAATATATTTATCGGTGTGAGCTGTACCACATACGTATATATGAACTTTATTAATTTCGATCTAAAAAAAGTTCCTAGAAATAGATATTTTAAAAAAGTCTTAATAAATTCCAATGATCACAAATCTAATCTAAATCCATTTTTTTTCGTGATTCTAACATACGTTGTTCCTTTTTTTTTTTTTTTTTAATTTTGTAGTAATTTGCTAGTCAGTCAGATTCGGATTCCGGGTTACATTGCGTACGCTTTGTCCTTTGATTTGAAAATACATAATTTTAGCATTATTAATTTTTTTTTATCTTTGCTACGCTCGATGTTTTTGCTTCCGCTGTATCAAAGCTTAGTTGGTTTTTTTTAGTGAATAAGTCAAAATGTCCGTATAATGTACAATTTATAGTAATATTTCTTTTCGTGACTTGTTTATTCTTCAATATAAGCGTTGGCTATTTTTATCTGACAATTTCAAATTTGTCTAGAAAGTTCGCTATAGTGTTCCATAAGTGTCTTAGAGCTTAGTGCATCAAAGCGGCCTGGGTGGGTTTTAGACGTACCGGCAAGTACCTGGCCCACAATAGCACAACCGTTCTTTTGATGATCATTTTTTTAAATTGCTGGGACTATCATACTAATAGCATAATAGACCCCGATAAATCAGAGCTCCACCGTTAAATAGTAATTATTATTAATGTTATTATTTTATTTTTTACGCTGTCTTAATTTGTAAATAATTATTAAGTATAATATGTATAGTATAGCGTCGTGTAAGTCATTTTTGGGCTAGTCATTGTTTGCTTTATAGTGTATTGAATAATTTTTATTGCAATCAATTTATAATTCATTACAAGGAAAACTAAACTAAGTGGACCGTATGTCATCGCATACAAGACAGCTGATTGGATAAATATGATAGGCTGTTACGCCTACATTGATTCTGTGGTCCAATCGAATACCAGCAGACTCCTGTCAGTAAAAACAAATTTCAAGCGTGGATAAATTAGAGATTTATTTGTGTATTCAATAGTTGAAAAATAAGTTAAACTATTCGTTTAATCTTTTTTAGGTGAATTTCAAAAACTGTTTTTTTTTCACTTTCTTTAATATAGAAAGGTATTTAAATATGAGCGTACCACATGTAACGGAATTTTACAAGCATTTTATATAGCGACTTGTGTTTTCCGGAACGTACTATTTTCAATATTTCACAGACCTCTGAAAAAATAAGATCATACAGGTTTCATCTACCATGTGCATAAAAAGCACTATCAAATTTTATTTGTAAATTGTAAAATACTAAGAATATTTTTGTATATGTACTAAATAATCTGAAATAAAACAAAACATATTTCTCTCGGCCTGAATTCAATCCTAATCTGAAATAAAACAAAACATATTTCTTTCGGCCTGAATTTAGTCGTAAGCAAATTTTCATATCTATTTGCAAATGACAAAGAATTCTCCTTAAACTGTGATTCATTGATATTTAATATTACTTCCATGATTAAACCGACAGACTAACTTTAAAGGACAAAATACAAGCGTGTACTACCAGCCAAGGAAATGAGTTTAATTAAAGTAACTAATCTAAGTGGTCATCGATGTGCAATATTTGACACTGGGCATTTTTTGTGGACCAAATTGAATGCAATACAAATAATGTATACTATCAATCAAAATTAAATACTTTTGAATGTAACAATATGCTACAAATTCATTTGGTTCACTGAATTTTTATATTTTTTTTTTATCTAAATAAAAATGTAATAAACTGCTCCCGTTTAATATAAATAAGAAGATGTGGTATGTGTGCCAATGAAACAACTCTCCGTCAAGTCACATGGTATAATTTAATTAGAGGTCAAAAGTACGGCCTCAACACGGAGCTTTGGTCCTCATTGATCAGCAGCTATAACGGTCCCTAAAATGACAATACAATTAAAATGGAAAACAAAAGTATAATCTATAAGTACGGTCATTTCGCTACGTTATTTCGTCAATTCCGAATTGCAAGTAAGCGTCTCAGTCACTGTTTATCAAAATGAACACTGGTGCCTAAAAAGTCTGATTCGAAACTGAAATTAAAACCATTAGATTTTATCAAGCGTGTCTTAACTAACGTTGTTTGATATTTTTTCTATGATATGATTAACTCCAGTATTTATTTCGTGCTAAAAAAATAAAGATAAAAAAGATAAATGGAGTTATCGACATCGGTCTTTATATGTATATACTGGTCAATATAAACTGTCAATTAAATTTTTAAAATATACTTATATTGTTGTTGAATTTATTTAAAAAATAAAATGATGTTTTTTTGTAAATGTAATAATTCAACCCGGTTTAACCTTTTAAATTTTACATAAAAGATAAAACATGGAACTTCATTCATCATACGTCCTTTACGTTCACGAATGGGTAACTGCTATTAGAGTATAAAGCAGCATATCATTCGTTAATAAACTTCAGAAAAAAAAACGCAATTTGTAATCTGTGGTTTGAATTTTCGTCAGATGTGCCACTGACACAATGGCTGTATTATGGGTGAAATATTTGCCACTAGACGTTTAGTAAAACCCATTCAAATCCAAATCAAACCGCTCTATTTGAGGCCAAAAAAACGTGACAGGCAGTGCTATCAGATGTATATGATCAGATTTGCTTCAGCCATCAGTGCACATGTTAAATAAGTGATGCACGAAAAAAAGGAGATGTAAGATATTCGCCAATGAGACAGCAACCGAACTACGGAAATAACCGAAAGCCATCTAAAGGGAGACGTGTCGACTTCAACAAAAGACAAATATTCCAACATTATGTCTTATAAGTGCTATCAATTATTTATTTCGGACAGAACTCGGACATCGTAGAGTCTATACATTTGTAACATATTGGACTTTCATGTTACGTATCGCATTGAAACATGAACGTGGACCTCGATGAGAACAGATGGATTGAAAGTTTGCAAGTTTACTATTATATTTTTAACTTGTAGATTCACATTTCTTAAACCGTGCATCAATATTTTAATGTTTTTATTTAAATTTCTTAAATGTCACATGTATTGTTCATTCATTTGTTAAAAATTGTGAAGCATGCGACTTTACTAAGAATACACACATTTAACTGAATTCGATAAAATTTGATGACAAAAAACCGATAAATAAATAAAGTTTGTCTTGCTTGAGTGATTTACCTGTACAAAGCTCGGGTCTCAACGATGTTTAAAACGAATTGATGCCAGTTTGAAATAGTTTAACGGGGGCGTGGCCTAATAGTTTGACGTACATTACCAGCAACTTGATTTCAATTGATTCACCGCAAAGAAATCTATTTGACTGGCGTTAAAATGAATTGAAATGAATTGAAATGAATTAAAAATATTTTTTAATTTTTGTCAATCTTTATCAAATAACAATTAATCTCATTTAAATAGCGTTAACACGTTTTTGTCCGTTCAAGCTAAATTCGGGTTACTAGTGGAATCTTTGAATATCCTTTGTATTCTACAAATTGCAGAAGGTACACCATTACTAACACATTTGAGGATGACAGCCTAACTTACAACTAGAATGAATAAACGTGTTGTCTATATATAACACTATCTATAATGTTGTCTGTTGTGTAAAAAAAGTACAACACTTAAAAATTCCAACCTCGCACACGTACAAATATCCTCAAATATTGCCTTCTATACTTTTCCTGTTTATATCTCCTAAATTACTTTTTCTATTTCTCCATTTTTTTTTACTCATCTACTAATTATGTTTATTTTGATTTAACATGGTATCCACATAAATGTACATATGAACGCTAATATTTTAATATATACTCATTATGGTATCATATATAAGAGAGAGGAGGAATTTCCCAAAGAGGTTATAACACTAAAACAGGTTGAAACCAATCAACAAAGCCACAGTCAAAATAAAAACAAACAAGAATCATGTAAAAACTGTGATGATTTGTGGATTTAAGGAAGGGTAAGCATTAGCGGTACCAATTTATCGCACCAGCCATATCCGCAATATATATCTCTTCAGTGATGTTAGAGACCAAAATAATGAAATAAAAAATCTGCCAGGATACATATATGTTGAATAGCTAAACAATATCGCTAATAAGGAGTCCTTCAATTGTGAAAATGAGACGTCCTTCAAATTCCTAGTATGTAAGCGCACGTCAGATACTCTTAATCAAAATGTCTAATTTTAGGGTCTTTCTATATACAAATAAGTTTCAATCGTATTATATGTTAACCATTTCGGTCATATTTGGCGACCGATGAGTTCATCGGGATACTTTAGCTCAAAACGGACAAAAAGCAAAAGTTTCGGACAAAAAGCAAAAGTTTCGGACAAAAAGCAAAAGCGTGTAACACAACACATGGTTATTTGGAATAGTAGTTTATTCAAGCCCGTCTGGACCAGTGTCCATAACGGACGGTCTCCTTTATACAGTAAAATACACAAGTATATATACAGAATATAAACAGTGTCAAGGTTTCTATTAATTTGACCATTATAGTCTTAAATTAAAAGATACAGGGATGAATATCTATTAAGTTGACTCTAATTGACATGTTTTGGCCAACCTGGAAATTAATGGTCAAAGAATACACGCATGTCCAGTGTTTTAACTAATTGTTATTGCTACATGTCTCCACATGGTATACAATACACGTATGTCCAGTGTTTAACTAATTGTTACATGTCACCTCATGATCTGCACGTAAATATTTCATATGCAGTAGCGGTCAATTGAACAAACTTTTACAAGGTCATGATTTTCTTAATAGATATTCCCCTGTATTTATTTTATTCAATTTAATAAACATTTTAAGAATATATAATCATCAATATAAATATAAATATATTTTATATTTATTTATATATATATTTTTAGCCTATCATATTGTCACATTCCTCCCTTTCTTAAGAAATATAATTTACATTTTAGTTAAAATCGGTGACAATATGAATGCTTGCAAATTTCTCTAAAAACAACAAAAATATTCATAAATAAAATCATTTCAAAAGTTCAACAACATCTAAATGTTCAGCAATGTATAGTTCATACAATTCTTGTGTGAATAACTAAGTTCGTAACATCAAATATCGGAACTTTTTATTTCTAGAAAAAGGCACAACCATCAACTGCGGACCGTCTTCATAACCCCTACTCCAGTGAACTGCTCCTCTGATTGTCGTTGTCAACTCCAACAATCCATCTGTTTATCTGCAACGCCAATTCCCGTCATTTAGAAGTTCTGCAATCATCCCGACTTGCATGTAATCCTCCATCCGTCGTTTATAACTTCGACGTGCATGTGATCCACCATCCGTCCTTCATGTGATCCACCATCCGTCCTTCATGTGATCCACCATCCGTACTTCATGTGATCCACCATCCGTCCTTCATGTGATCCACCATCCGTCCTTCATGTGATCCACCATCCGTACTTCATGTGATCCACCATCCGTCCTTCATGTGATCCACCATCCGTCCTTCATGTGATCCACCATCCGTCCTTCATGTGATCCACCATCCGTCCTTCATGTGATCCACCATCCGTACTTCATGTGATCCACCATCCGTCCTTCATGTGATCCACCATCCGTCCTTCATGTGATGCACCACCCGTCCTTCATGTTATCCACCATCCGTACTTCATGTGATCCACCATCCGTACTTCATGTGATCCACCATCCGTTGTTGATTTACTCCTAACTGACCTAGCTTACCTACTCTGTTAATTCAGAGTCCCTGACTAGGTTGCTCAGTTATCACCGGCTGAAACATTACAGGAAAATCTACCTGTGATGCTGTAGAACGATTCCCTTTACCAATTAAAAAGTTATGTGATCGTATAGTTTTATGTACATCTAAAAGTCTGCGTTGTGTTCAATGATCAAAGCCAATATCCAATACTGGATAACGGTTCTTAGTGGCTGGTTCTAGTAATGGTGCAGAAGCTATTTCAACATCTCTGTAGGCAGTATCATCGCCCTCAACATCAGTTGACACCATTTGATTGCCACCAAGGTATCGTGTAACTATTTGAATCTCTCTATTACTAAATTCTCTTGGCTAAACACCTATCATTAAACTTAAGAATATATTAATAACAAATAACCTATAAATATAGCAACAAAATAAATCAATGCCTTCACTAAATTTTATAGTTCAAAGTCGTCCTCAAGTTCTAACTTTGAAAAAATTAAATTTATATCGATATGTTATCTATGTAAAATAAGAACAAAAATTAAAATTTAAACTCAAATAAAAAAATAATAAACTGATAAGATTAACTTCTCTCTAGTAAAGACTGAACAAATTATTTAGATAAGGTTTGACATTCAACCAACACTTTCCTTCCTTTTTCATAAACAAAGCTGTGATTCAGAGAATACTGATATTTATAGGATTTCTAAACAATCAACAACTTTTCAGCGAGCAATCTGAAGCGAGAATTAGAATGATTAATCAAAACAATTTTTTTTTTATATACACATATATTTATTTAAAAACAATCATCACGAAGCCTACATCTACGACATGTTAGTCGTTCATTTTATTAAGATAACTAGAAATGTTTGAGAGAAAACTTAAAATTAATTCGTCTTTTTTTTCAGACTTTTTAACAGTTCGTTTAGTTTTCTTTGGTATTCTAATTTCATCAACAGGCATATCTTGACTACTTTTTAAATTTTATCTATCAGAACTATTATCATTTTTCATATCACTTCAACTGGAAGTTATAGATGACCTTATGTTCCTCTATGTTTTCTCATTATTTTCTTGGTTTGCTAATTTTCTTTTAATTCGATCAGCCTAACATTAAAATATTTGCGGAAGATGTATCGCGTTATTGTTTATAACGATTAATCATATGATACTTATTTTCATATTTTAAATCCTAAATTGTTTTCTTTAAACACATTTTCATTTCTAACCCTTAGTATAGATTTATGTACTCTATAAATAATCCTTTGTCTCATCTATTGCTAAATACTTTTAAAACTTATAAAACCCTACATTTCACTAAGAGTGGAATTAACAATTACTAGTATATCAATTTTTATCATTTAAGCGCTATTTTCTGTAGATAGGTCCGTCATTCTTTAAAAATACCACAATAACTGTGCGAAAATAAAGGTTTGGATTCTAAATACCATAGAATATTTTGTTTCTCTGAACAAACGTGCTTACGCACTTACCAAACTGTGTCCACCATATTTGAAAAACCATATGATTATAACATCGCAGAAATACCCTTAAATCCGTCGCCAAAAGTGTTCTTATGAAACTTTCTTATACCAATGTATATAGGCGCGTATATTTTAGAATTACAGATTGTCTCTTCAGAAAACAGATCAAAATATGAATCAAAAATCAAATTATTATATTCAAAATCAAGATATATCTAAAAATGTTTTGATATTATCATTATTCGTGCATTTAAATACTTTAAAATATAACCAACATCTTTAAAATATTTTTACCTATTGTTGTTTAATTTTTAAATATTAATATTCAAGTGTTGTTTTTTTCTTATTTAAATATCTATTCTGTCTTTTAAAAAACAGCATATAAAAACTTCACATTATATCATTACAATATGTATGCAAAACTTATATATTGACTTATACCTTCAAATACCTACAAAGTTGCCAGTCTTTTATATTGACTAAAACAATCAAATACCTATCATAAGTACCTTCACCCTTATGATAATGATTACATAAAAGAAATATCAATAAAAAATAAAACCTTCACCATGGATTTATAAGAAAAATAAAAAATATCTACATTTTCGCTTAAAAAAAAACCCATTATCTTATAAACATTTTTTTAATGAGTAAATCAGCATCTTGATCATGAACAATTGTGCTCACATCTGATACACCTATTCCTAATTTGTCTGATTTTGAACCATCAAAGCTTTCAATTGAATTAATGCCTTTTTTAAATACCTTTTGAGTGAAACTTTGAACTTGTGTTTCTAAATTTTGAAAAACTGACCCTGCATTAAATTCTTGTCTAGCCATTTTGAGAAATTAAGTAAAGAGTATCAAATAAAAAGTCACTTTACCTTAATATCCTTTGGTCACGGTTAACCAAAAATAACCACATGTAACACAACACATGGTTATTTGGAATAGTAGTTTATTCAAGCCCGTCTGGACCAGTGTCCATAACGGACGGTCTCCTTTATACAGTAAAATACACAAGTATATATACAGAATATAAACAGTGTCAAGGTTTCTATTAATTTGACCATTATAGTCTTAAATTAAAAGATACAGGGATGAATATCTATTAAGTTGACTCTAATTGACATGTTTTGGCCAACCTGGAAATTAATGGTCAAAGAATACACGCATGTCCAGTGTTTTAACTAATTGTTATTGCTACATGTCTCCACATGGTATGCAATACACGTATGTCCAGTGTTTAGCTAATTGTTACATGTCACCTCATGATCTGCACGTAAATATTTCATATGCAGTAGCGGTCAATTGAACAACCTTTTACAAGGTCATGATTTTCTTAATAGATATTCCCCTGTATTTATTTTATTCAATTTAATAAACATTTTAAGAATATATAATCATCAATATAAATATAAATATATTTTATATATATTTATATATATATTTTTAGCCTATCATATTGTCACATTCGGACAAAAAGCAAATTGCGGACAAAAAGCACCGTATCACACGTGATGTAGTTTTTGTGTTCCGCGTGATCAGAATACATCTTTTTCAGTTAATTAACAGATAGCTAGACTATAATCAATTGTCGCCAACGTTTGCCAATGTCGTTTTCTTCTGATTGAGACACGCAATGTTTGTTGCGTAGAAGCAATGTATTAACAGCTTCGAACAAAGCTTTGTAATAAAAAGTAAAATCACAAACAAACTGAACTCCGAGGAAAATTCAATATGAAAAGTCCCGAATCAACTGACAAAATCAAAAGCTCAAACCCCTCAAACGAATGGATAACAATTGGCATATTCCTGCAAGACTTGGTAAAGGCATTCTCTTAGGTAGATAATTGTAAATTGAGCCTGGTTTTGTATACGTAGCTAGCTAAGCCTCTCAATTGATTTCTTAGCTAGCTAAACATCTCATTCTTATTACAAATGAATATAGAGGTTGCAAACGTGTAATGGCATTTTCGTGTTGGTCACAAGGATCAGGGATCAGAACCCTCCAATGAGACTTCTCCTGTGGAATGTCGTATTCTTTTAGACAAATAGCAAAATGAAGATTTTTCTCTACATAACATTATTCCGAACGGATAATTAATTTATATATATGATGAACAGTTTAAAGGCATCGAAAACAATATCATAAAAACACGAAAAACTACAAATTCCGTCTAAGATGACGTACGTTCAAAATATTCTGAGGAGGAAAACGTTTTGTATGCAGAAAGGTTCATATTGTAACCTTTTAGGGTCAGAAACACATGAACTGACTGCAAATATAATAAAACAAACTGTATATTTCATGAACTAGTTCCTACATATATAACATTCTCATTGATAGAATATATTTTGTAAGAAAATGTGTAATTTAATTTCCTGTGGATTAACATTACTAAGGGATTATATTTGTCAACTAATGTGATTGCATATATACATACGCCGTTCTTTTGCTGTGCATAGCTCGTGATCAAATTAAATTTCAGAAGAGGTTCTAGCTGCACGTTGGATAGCAAAACTTAATACAGAAGATATTCTTACGAGCCATAGTATATTTATTCACGCACTGTGTTCAAGCTAAATATCTCCTTGATATTGACAAAATGAAAATAAAGGTCAGTGACATTTATGCATGTTTTCTTTATGGTAATATCGATGTGATACGTTATTAAGATGTAAGCTAGGCCATGTTTTTTAATCATTTGTATTATCTCGGACTCAGTCGTCACAACTTGACCGATTCCGTACCTTCATCGGATATAAAGAGAGTAGCGGAGTCACCCGAGGATTGCCGATTGATCAGATAGACGGAGAGTAGCGGAGTCACCCGATTTCCGATTGATCTCGGACAATTTCTGACCGAAAAACATGGCTAGTTTCATAGGAAAAGTTGTCCTTATAACAGGTAGGGTTTATGTTCTGCTATCCGTCTAATTTTCTGAACATGTGAAAATTATTAAATTTGTTGTATATTATACAATGCATATGTGTATATTTTTTTCATAGTAATATATTACTTACAGACTGACTACTCCAGTCAAACTAAGATTTAACCTCAAACTAATTACAGCAGAAACTGTTTTAGTTCTAATCTATAGCATTATGCCCTTTATATACACAGAAAAAGTCCCATAAAATCTTACTTGAGAAAAACTCAAAATCAGCATTTTTAATTTCCTATGGAAATTAACATTGGAAGGGGAGATAAATCTTGCAAAAAATAGTCTTTTTGGTCAGTTTTTGGTTGTTTTTCTTGAAATTAATGTAAAGTATGATACTTTGATGGGGTTATAAGTTTGTATTTGACTAAATTATAAAATTTTCTGCTCATGAAATGTACAAAACCGAAGTGTTATTGGTAGTTTAATTTTTTTCGTGCATTTTTCATTAAAGAAATTGCAAATTTGAAGCTTTGTAACCATTTTGAAAAAAATATGTGAACATTTGGTATTGTTTATATCTGTATATTATATTTTTTCAGCAACTTACCTTTCTAAAGAAACTTTAAACCACAAAAAGAAGAATACATGCTTAATTATTTTTATTAAAATTGAGATTCTTCACCTTGACATGTTGAAAAATTCAATAAATGGTCACCTAATGAATTACGAAATCAAGATTATAGCTTGATAAAATATATGAAAACACTGTTAGAGTTGTTTGTTATAAATGTACTCTAAAGACCGCGAATAAATCAAGAATCAATACATTCTGATGAATAGAAGCGGCAAAGTTATAATTTTGTATCAATTTTAATTGATATTTCTGCCTTTTTTGCAAGTGTCATCTCACTTTTCAATGCAATTCTCCATAGGAATTTTAAATGGTGATTTTTTTAGTCATCCTCAAGTTAGATTTTATGGGACCTTTTTCTGTGTATGTTTGGGGTATAATGCTAAAGATTAAAACTTAAAAATATTTTGTTGCAATTTCTTTCAGGTAAGGGTCAAATTTATGCTAGATTGACTGGACTAGACCGAGAGACTTCTTTGGCGATAATGATTACCTTGTCATAAAAATTCAAAGTAACATCAATTCAAAATCACGCGGGAAATTAAATTCTAGTTTAGTTACAAATGTTACAAATATTATGATAATACCTCTTTTAAAAAAGCAGAACACTTAGTCTGGTTTTATATTAAATATGAGGGTACGGATGGGGGTTTACAGAATAGAGAATAATAGAAGAAAAATATACAGAATAGATGAAAAATGGACAAAAGAATAGAGAATAACAAGGTTCTTAAATATCAAGAATAGAGAGAAATGGTCAAAAAGTATAAAGAAGATAGAAAAATTGCCTAAAAATTAAAGCATTCAAAAATGAAAGACCCCCATTGAGACACTCAAATATTGTACAACTGGAGATTCCTAACATTTTTATATCCCAACCTGAATTTAAATATATCGGTGGTTTCCGATGTAATTGTTAGCCCATGGTAGAGTATGACTTGTAAGTTATTTTCCTATTTTTGTAGAAAATTGTTGCTTTAAAAGGAACATATAGACAGCCGTACCACTTACGTGTATGTCAATGGAAGTGTGTTCTTGTAAAGCTAATATATTCTTTGTAATATTTGAGATAATTGTAATATTTGAGTTGTAAAGGGTCATTACATCATTTCTTACCTTAAAAATGTATTTTTCTTCCACGATGCTGCTGCTTTTGATTGCTTGTGAAACTTTCATCATGTGTGGTGCAACATCTATCCCGTTGTTATTTCTTATTTTGATAGATATGAAAAACTCCAAACGTTCAGACATGTTACCTTACAATAGACTTAACTGTTTTACAATTGACATAAAGAGACTTACATAGAATAATATACGTATTGGCAGTCTTCATTGAAGGACAGTGTGTAAACAACTGATTGTCGCTGATATTTTTTTCACCGTTTTAAAGCTCTCTCTCTCTCTCTCTCTCTCTCTCTCTCTCTCTCTCTCTCTCTCTCTCTCGGATTATTTTTTTACCTGATCAATTGAAAATCAGAAAGCGCATAACACAATCACATTTTGCCAGATTAAAACCTTTAACGTATTGTTAGAATTAAACACTTTGATCAGTATATGTCTGACAAGTTAGTAAAAAAATTGTAGCGAATATAGACGAATCAATATAAGGTAGAAAAATGTACGTGTAACCCTCAAGGTTAAGTAATGTAGTGATTAACTTGAATCATATTCTAACAAAAGATATATTCATGTTCGGGTGAAAGAATTCAATAAAAAAATATATACAATGTAGAACAAAAAGAGCAAAATGAAAGTAAAAAACACAATTAAATTAACTTTCAGTTAGCATTTGAAAAAGAAGCTCAGATAACACAATGGTCAGACAGTTATAATTGAATTTAAACGTACTTAACTGTTAGCTGTTTCAAACTTCCAGAAAAAAATAATTGCCGTGTGTCTGTGATTAGGTTTTCCTACAATGTACATTCAAAGGGTAGATACTATTTTTGGGTGTTCGTATCAAGAATGACAAATCAAATATACGTTCGTTCAGTATAATACTTTTAAATGGGTATTTATGGTAATTTCTCTCAATTTCAATGTGTTTATGGTCAAACAAATAACACATTGCCTCGAGTCTCCGACATTTAAGTAATTAGATATGTTCCTGAACGAGGTTTAAGTAATTATCCAAAACATATGTGCAAAACGGGTGGTTCTGTAGTCATTGCATTTACAGAGTATTTTCGGTATGATGGCATACTTCTATAATAAAGACATAATCTTTCAATCAGTTTAACTGGGGTCTGGAGCTGGCTTGTCAGTAACTGCTAGTAGTCTGTTGTTATTTATGTATCATAGTCATTTTGTTTATATTCTTTTGTTACCTCTCCTGACATCAGACGCGGACTTCTCTTGAACTGAATTTTACTGTGCGTATTGTAATGCGTTTACTTTTCTACTTTGGCTAGAGGAATATGGGGAGGGTTGAGATCTCAAAAAATATGTTTAACCCCACCGTATGTATGCGCCTGTCCCAAGCCAGGGGCCTCTGGCCTTTGTTAGTCTTGTATGATTTTCAATTTTAGTTTCTCGTGTAGAATTTGGAGTTTATTATGACGTTCATTATCACTAAACAAGAATATATATTTGTTTAGGGGCCAGCTGATGGACGCCTCCGGATGCGGGAGTTTCTCACTGCATTGATAACATATTGGTGACTTTCTATGGAACCTCAACACTGTCTTGTTATGACCATTTTCATTATATGATGTGCATTTACCGTTATAGGATGTGCATTTACCGATATGTGATATGCACTTGTCATTATATGATGTGCAAACACCTTTATATGATATGCAAATATCCTCATATGATGTGCAAATATCCTTATATGATGTGCAAACATCATTATATGATGTGCAAACATCATTATATGATGTGCAAATATCCTTATATGATGTGCAAATATACTTATATGGTGTGCAACTATACTTATATGATGTGCAAACATTCTTATATGATGTACAAACATTATTATATGATGTGCAAATATACTTGTATTAAGTTCAAAGATCATTATATGATGTGCAAATATACTTATATGATGTGCAAAGATCCTTATTTGATGTGTACATATCATTATGTGATGTGCAGTTTCCCTAATACTACGTGCAAACATCTTTATATGATGTGGTTGTGTCATTATATTATGTGCTTTTAATCTTATATGATGTGGTTCAGTTTACTTCATTATATAATGTCGAAACGTCATTATATGATGTGCTTTCATCGTCGTTATGGTCAATGAATATGATTACAATTAAAATGATTACTGTCTACGTCATAACAGATTCCGATCTGCTTCTGTAAACTATAACCCGGCTCAAATATGTGTCTATTGCTAGCGAAAGTGCAATTTATAGGAAAATGAGACAATACAATTTAACAAAATCACATTTCAATCATTTCGGTGGAAGCTTAAGATCAGTTAATACAGGAGCTAGTTGAAGAAATTCCCGGCGGTCTTTAAAGCTTGCTATTCGGTTTAAGCATAGACTCCGTGTTGAAGGTCGTACTTTGACCTATAATTGTTTCCTCGTACAAATTATGACTTGGATGAAGAGTTGTCTCATACCACATCTTCTTATTTCTATTCAATGCAAAAAAGCACCATTGAAATCACAGTCAGTTTCAAAAATATTTCATAACAATAGCTATAAAATTATCTATTCTAACATGACGTCCTTCAAACGCTTTGAGTGCACACCCGTGGTAAAATCTTAATATATTGATGGGGCTGTTCCGATCGTACTCCCGCGTCATTTGCTTTTTTATGAATGAGCTACCCGACATCATAGAACGATAACGTCAGAATATAAGCATTTTACGGGAAAATACACGCTTTGTAAAACCGAAAATTATCACAACAAGAAAACGCACACAAATGATGCTAAAATGTGTTATACTGTTATATAAGCCATGTTTTGTATACACATAAGACATATAAATACATATAATATACTTATATAAATTCCTCCAAACCAATCTAAATATGTTAATGTAAATAGTTTTAGCTGCCACTTATTCAGTTTGCTCCGTTCTTTTATGTCAGTTTAATAGTACGTTTATTTATGAAAACGGCAAATAATGCCTTTACCTAGATCGCTTCGATCTAAAACAATTGCCGTATTTGTCCTATTAGAATCGAAATAATTCATGGGGGCTTGAATATATCTTGATTTTACCACGGGTTGTCCCTTTATGCCGATATTTTACTCCTCGCTATCGCTCAGGGTAAAATATTTGTCATAAAAGGACAACCCGTGGTAATATCACGATATATTCAAGCCCCCATGAAATATTTCTTAACTCATGCATAATATGGCGAGATGGTTTGTTTAAAAAATGTTATTGAATTATATTAATCTGTAAATGGTAAGATGTTTAATGTAGTATTGAATATGTACAATGATATTAAATCTAGTATATCATATTATCTATGCTACTAAAGGAAAAGACCTATTTCATTGAGCCGCAACTCCTCTAAAACCATACAAAGTCGGAAATATTTGTGATATGACGTATACATGTAGTGTTTTTTACTTCTTTAATTTGTCTTTGAACCAATCTTTTTTCCACAGAAAACGCCAATTATGTGAGAAAGTACCCAATTTCGGAGACCGCAAGCTTAGTTGACGTAGTGCCCGCGAAATGCGAATTGGCTATGTTGGGTAATTATAAAAAAAGAAGATGTGGTATGATTGCCAATGGGACAACTCTCCACAACAGACCAAATGACACAAATTAAAAACTATAGGTCACCGTACGGTCTTCAACAATGAGCACATATTTGCATCTATACAGATTGTTTATTTTCAACTTATTTTATCGGAGATTTTTTTCAATTGCTAATAAAATTCTGCAATTTGAGTATGTCAACAGATTTGGAGTCGCGTCAACGATTTCTGAGATACAAGGGGTTGATTCCTGATGAAGAGTTTTAGATTTAATTTTTCATCCGATTAGACCGGATTTTTACCATTGTTGTACTCATTTTGATTCTTTTCGGTAATGTCAACGGATTTTACGTAGATGATACAGTTATTGAGTTAAAAGGGAAAAAACCCTACTGCAAATCACACTTTGCCACACTTTTTTCCAATTTAGGGTATTTAATATTTTTATTTTCCAACCGAGATGAATGGGGTGACGCCCGTCTTTTGCATTTTGTTCCTCATTTTTGTCTCTTTAATAAAATATAATTTTTTTTTCTGACACGGTACGAAAATCTTAGTTTTGTTTACATAATAGCAATGTGTACTTCAATCTAAACATAATTGTTGTTTTAAGAAATGCTTTGGTCGTAGGTTGGTGATTAGAGAAGTCTCACTATTTTCCCAAAACAACAACGCTAACTAAAACATGTGCAAATACTTGTCAAAGAAGTTGGCGCTCGTCTCATCCGATATGATTCTATATTCATTGCAACTCTTTTTCTGATAGAAGGCCACTGTGTGTGAGTAATAAGTATAGCTGTTTAAATAATTGGCATTGAAATCTGTTATTTTTCGATATTTTATTCCGACAAGAAGCGTTGTGTACGGTGTACATAGCTGACCACATAAATCCTTCTGTACGGTGCATAGTTTAATAAATGTACGGTATATAGTTTTTCACGCCTCGATGTACCTATAAAGCTATATCCGCTGTACCGATGATACACGGTGGTAATTATAATTTGGAATACTTTGCTTGCTTGTGACAATGGTGTTCGACAAGGAGAAAACTTTCATATTTTATTTACTTTTGATAAAATAATTTCTTAGTGACTAAAAATATTACAGGACTTAACAGAACTATACCAGAGGATCTGGAAAGAGAATTATAAATATATCTTAAGTGTTTTGTTATTTTGTTTGCAGATGACACGGTTTTGTTGGCTAAAACAGCACAGGACCTGCAGACTCAACTCAATGCTTTCCATGATTATTGTAAGGCTTGGAACTTGAAAGTAAAGTTGACAAAATTAAAGTCTTAGTGGGTTTTTTATTTGGACGGAAGCCAGAAAATCTCTGATTTTCTTACAATGATTCTAACATTGAGATGATAAAACAATATAACTATTTGGGAATCGTTGTTACTAAAACGGGAAATTTTAATATGACAAAAAACATTTATCCGATAAGGCCTTTAAAGCCATGTACGAAAACCTGAGAAAAGGAAGGATGTATCAGCTTTCTGTAAAATGTCAACTTGATCTTTTTGCCAAACTTATCAAACTATTCTGGTGTATGGGTGCGAAGTATGGGGTTTTAGTAATAATTATATATTAGAAAAGATATATTTAAAATTCTTTAAATTACTTTTAAATCTGAAATCCTCAACACCAAATTATATGGTGAACTAAAAACTGTTACATGTACAAAGCAAAGATTGTTAGACCAGTTTTTCAGTTTCGGAACTGTAATTCGCTAATTTAAAATTCGTCAAAAGCTATTAATTACAATTTTTAAAGAAAAACCAGGAATTTGAGGAATATTCTAATATTGTGAACATTAAACATGACATTGTTTTCCGTCGATTTCGAATGATTAATAACAAATTGCCGATAGAAAAAGATAATACATGTTTGCCATCAATGTCTCAACAATCGAAAAATTGGAGACGTATATCACTATAAAAACGTGAAGAGTATTTATCCTCCAATTTTATACAACGACATACACTACAGTTAAATTCTTTGAACTTATGTCGAGTACTCGAAACCCAGTCCTGTAGAAGCTTTGTTCATTTATAACAAAAATATAAACACGTGCGTTTGTCCTCCAGCTGGCTTAGTAATTTTGAAACCTCTCTCAGTCTCTTGTTTTGTATTTATTGTAAATAGTTATGATTGTTATCTCTGTATACTGATTTCATACATTGACTTAGTGATAATACATATATGGATTTAGAGGCCATAAGTATACCGGTATGAATGATTGATTGACTGTTATTTGATTGACTTTCAACAATATCTTGTTATTTCGTGGCGGTGAGTTTATATTGGTTGAGAAAGCCGAAGTGCCCGGAGAGACCCCCTGACCTTCGTTTGGAAAACAGACAATTCTGATCAATTAAGATTGGAGTCGAGCTTACCTGCCACGTGCGGGATTCGAACTCGCACACCTAAGTGTTGACATGCTATTGATACAGCAGTTCGACTGCTTATAAAAAAAGAAGATGTGGTGTGACTGCCAATGAGACAACTCTCCACAAGAGGTCAAAATTACACATAAATTAACAACTATAGATCACTGTACGGCCTTCAACAATGAGCAAAGCCCATATCGCATAGTCAGCTATAAAAAGCGCCGAAATGACAATGAAACCACTCGACCATCGAGCGTCCATCCCTTTCACCCGAAATGGATTAAAGGAGATATGGAATGAACCCGAACTCGATGCATTATATTTGCGTGCAGCTTTTTATTATGTTTTGGTGCATATATTTCACAGTTTCAACTATAGATGAGTAGGGATGGATTCTTGACGTCCAGCGGCAAATTGATATATGCATATTCGTACAAGAACATGTTAGTATTAATGTAATATGAATATTAACCCTGCTTTGTACTAGACCGACACCCTGAGCCGGATTTTTAACATGATAGTTCAAAAGGTAACATTCCGAAGGAAGACATGTCACCTTACCCGGACACATTATTCTGATTCCAAGCTGACCAGCTTTTTCTCTAAATCTTTAAATCCGCGTACTTAGCAGGGAAGCAACATGCAAATATGATTTAAAGTCTTTGGTTTTGACCCGGCGGGGGTTCAAACCCACGACCTCCCTCACTCAAGGAAAACATACTATCACGAAAACACCACCACTGGACATGCAGTAACCCGGAATATAAAAGGTTTTGTGGGAAGCCGCTCATATACTAGTATACACCTCTACACTCAATTAAACAGGGCTAACGTACCGACCGTTGATTTGTTTTTGTGAGTGTGTGTGTGTGTGTGTTTTTTTTTTGGGGGGGGGAGGGCAAATTTTTGATTCTTAATTTCTTGAAAGAGATTTTATCTATTTCAGAAGGTAGGCGAAATAGTTTGTTTCCATTTGAAATGAGGGGAAAATAAAACAAAGTTTAAATTTAAAAAAAAAATAAACCATGTCATTTTTTATTAATGTCGAACAAGGAAATACACGTGCTCCTTCCCACACTAGAGTCGGTGTCTAACACATTTACTTATTAATATATAATGTACAGATTATCTGTTTAAGCTTTGGATACAAGGATCTGACAACACTTCATTTTACTTTCTGTTCTTGCATATATTACATCAGCCAATGCAATTTCAAACTTTAAATTTTTTTAAGGTATGTATCAATACGACAAAACCAAAGAATCCAAATGGTCTTGAATTGAGCGTTTTTGGATCGGCGTAAGCAATGCTTAAACACACAATATTTGTAATCTAATCAGATTGGTGTCTAAATGAACTTAAACAACTGCATTTATTTATTGTTTAATGATACATGTTGTTCTCTCACAGATAGAGAGTTTTGTTTTGATTTTTTCAAAGTGAAGATTTACGGCAGCGGCTTTTAATATTTTTGCGTTTATCCTGGAAACATAATAGATTTAAAAAAAAAAAGTGCAATGTGTCTGATTTATACTCTATAGTAAAGGTCCTTTTTGGTCAATTTTGGCTTTTCAGAGTTTTGTTGTTTTATTGGCTATTATCTTGATAACTAATAATAGAGAAACCTTTTCTTGTAAGGGTATAGACAAGAACATATATAATCAAAGTACTGAAGTATAAAAGTTGTTTGCGACTTAAGGGAACTCAGTTTGGATTTGCCCTTTGTGGTTCCATTAATATTTACCACACCTTCATTCAATATTAGCTTCAGAAGAAACTAAATATTCAGGTTCTAACAATTCAGGTGAGCGGAACGAGACGTAAAGATTGATGCCTACGGATGATGAAGAATTCGACATAACATTATACCGCAGCAAATTTATAACTATATAAAATTGAATGCCATCTTTCCATTCCAAAAATGATAAAATGATAGTCCCCCTTTATTTCTTCCTAACCCCTCTTTTTTTTAATTATAAATGACCGGTCCCTTATATGAGCCATTCTCTATCAAAGTCCGAATTTTCCAATTCATTTGTGTCTATCTTGAGAATATACAAAGAGAAACTCGAACAGCTAAAATGATCAGCAAGGCAATATTTACATCAATGAACATACTAAAATTCGTGAATTAACTTCTAATATAAAAAATGTTAACGTTAGGTATACCGAAATTGACAAATATAATGCCTTCCCTCTTTAAAACGATCAAAGAGCATGACCGTATTGTAGACTCCGTTTGTTCATTATTGAAGACCCGTCGATTTAAACAAAACTTTGCAATTCATATATATTTTGACAATTTTCATACAATATCAGATTTCATTTTTTGCATCATAAAACGAGGTACTAATATGCCAAAGTTTATTTCAAGTCTCAACCATTTTCCAAACGGTAGCTTACAGATTTGAGCCTCATTAGTAGTTATTTATCATGCAGAAGCAGATCAGAATCAGTTATGACGTAGACAGTAATCATTCTAATCGTTATCATGTTCATTGATCATAACGACGATGAAAGCACATCATATAATGACGTTTCGACATCATATACATGTGTAATGAAGTAAATAACCCCAAATCAGATAAGATTACAAGCACATAATATAATGACACAAACATATCATATAAAGATGTTTGCACATAATAGAAGGGAAACTGCACATCATATAATGATATGTACACATAATATAAGTATATTTGCACATCATATAAGAATGTTTGCACATCATATAAGAAGGTTTGCACATCATATAAGAATGTTTGCACATCATATAAGAACATTTGCACATCATATAAGTATAATAGTATATTGCACGGCATATAAGTATATTTGCACATCATATAAGTATATATGCACATCATATAAGTATGTTTGCACACCATATAATGATGTTTGCACATCACATAAGGATATGTGCACATCATATAAGAATATTTGCACATCATATTAAGGTGTTTGCACATCATATGATGACAAGTGCACATCATATAAAAGTAAATGCACATCATATAAAGGTAAATGCACATCATATAATGAAAAATTATCATAACAAGACAGTGTTGGCGTTCCATAACTTTCTGCTGTTGTCTGTTCTATGGTCGGGTTATTGTCTCTTTAACACATTCCCCATTTCCATTATCAATTTTATTCATCATCACCAACATAACGCATTACTCCAAATTGATCCCTGTTCTGGATCATGTCTCTGATTTTAAATCTGACTATCAACACAATGTGTTTCGTCTTGAAACTGTATGCTTTGGTTTTGTATATGATATCTACTGCACTTAATGTACACATTAACTGTAAGGAAGACTAGATACCCAATGATCACCTATTAACATCTTCTGATAAAATCGTTTGTCTCTTTAGTTATTAGACCAACAATACACCCAATTCAATAGAGAACATATATAATGTAAGCACTTTCCTGGAAATGAAGAGTGTTTTGATTCAATTGTTAACTTTAACATGTTAAATCAATAAACAGGATATAAACTTTAGGTTAAAGAAAATTTATGAAGCTTTCTGTTCGTTTTAAGCCGAGGCTCCGTGTTTTACACCATACTTTGACCTATAATGGTTTACTTTGATAAATTGATATTTAGATGGAGAGTTTTCTCATTGGCACTTTTACGACATCTACTTATATTTATGAGTTTGAGTCAAAATTAACTCGTCCATTATGTTGTATTATAAATTCACAAATCATAAGAATGCGATTTATTGGAGTTACATGCGATGCAAAGTATACATAGTAAGCATTTTTTTTCTATTTTTAAGTAGCAGTTGATTTTCAAACTGAGCCGATACACTGCAAGCACTTTGTGACTGCAAGACAGTAAACATAGGTTGTAAATTGATATATAGAGAGGAGATACATGTACAATTCAGAATATACCTGTTTTCAATGAAGGTAAATATAATCTAACACGGACAGAAAGCTGTTGAACATGAAAAAAAAAGAGTTTCATTAAATAGAGGTGTTAAATTCATTTATGTTCTGGTAAAACAAACTTTAAGATAACGCATATCAACACATAATTCATGTAACTTATATTTATGTTTGGGTGAAAGAATTCATCCCTAATTAATTTACAATGAAGACTATGTTGAGCAAAACGAAAATATAATAATTTAATTTAAATTCACTGATGCAATTAATGATTAGTTGTATTGTCAAAATATGTATAATTCATCTACAAAAAGAAGCTCAAATTACATAATAATCAGACAGTCACAGCAAAACTGTAAACATAAGTAGAAAGTTGGTATATAGAAAGGGGATACGTTTAGGATTCAGAATATACCTGTTTTTTATGAAGTTAAACTGAAGGTAAATCATTTCGAAAGCTGTGATATTTCGAGTCTAATAAAAACAAAAGTGGTTAAAAATGAAGCGAGTATGCCGTGTGTGTGGCAATTTTAAAGTACCCATGTAGATGAAGCATTAAATAACTTATAAATATGTAGCTTGTGAGACTTGTTCCGGTAATAACCGCTTGAAAAAAATGAGTTGAACTCTTTCAAATCTCAGACAAGAACTATGCCCTTATAATTTACATGTTTTTTCTCGTAAGCTAGTCTAAGAGTCAAATTAGTAGCTGACAATACTTAAAAAGGAGTCACCATGCTGACCTGTTGAAATCAGTTAATGTGTGAATAATGCATAAGTATAGATAATAAAACATCACCTACATCAAATCTCCATTAACATTATTAAGGTCTACATAACGTCAGGAAGATTCGGCTTTACTATTTTCATTTGTATAAAGTCATGTTTTGAAATGACTTATATGCCTCTTAAGCTACATGTATAACATATTTACGTCGAATTTAATATTATTCTGATTTATTTTATATTTTCCGAGCTTTATTCCATTTTTTTTTTGGTTATGCATCATAAAAAAAATGAAGGTTTTACAGTTGCTTTTTATAGTTATTTCTAACACAGCGAGATCGTTATAATATTTGCACAAAGGATGCAATACATATGAATTTGCGTAGGAGGTATATTGTAACAGTCATTATTATGTACACCTCTTTGTCAGCGATAACCAAAGATATGTCGATATTCACCACGGTGTTGTTTACAAAGACGCACGTCATATTACAATTAAAAGTTATACATAGGTTGTTAACTGTTAACAAAAATGTTGGCATGAACATTTCATGTTTTTTTATATATAATTTTTTCACCCGTTATATTGTTCCGTCGTTCAAGTAGTAAAAAACTGCACCCCCTTCAATAAATTGTCTAACAAAAGCAATACTCCCTTACAAATTACTGACTTATAGTTAATGAAACATTTGTTCTGATCATAAAAATGGGCGAACAAAACTAAAAGGACATTCAAACTTAGAAATCGAAAATAACTGTCAACAGCATGTCTAAAAATGAAAAAGACAAACAGACAACTAAAAGTACGTATAAACAACATAAAACAATACAGACATACAGACACCATCAACAACTTACGGTGATTTCAGGTGCTCTGGAAGGGTAATCAGATCCTGGTCCACATGTTGCACCCGTCGTGTTGTTTATGTAAGTGCAAACCCAGTATACAGTCTAATTCGGTATGTCACATTCTCGAAAAAAAAAGAACGGGATTGTAGTTACGACATAAGGAACATGCAATATACAGTCAATATATGAAGCAAACTTAACAGTATCTGTTGTATCCTTCATTTGTAGCTGGATGGAATAGATTCGTTAAACATAGTCAACGAATTTTGAATTATGTTATTGTGAGAGAATATCATCTAAATAGCCGAACGTAAATTAAAAGGATAGTGCTTACTTTTTTTTTCTTAAGAAGTTCTTGTATGAATTCAGCCTCATAAAAAAAAAAGAAACAAGGCGGCAAGAAGAGGTGCACTATTGGTTCCAATGGGAAAATCCGATAGTTTGTTTATGGATCAGTATGTTAACAAATATTAGAGAACTAAAAAAAGGAATCTTGTAACGTATTAGATAAAATAGCATATAATAACATAAAATGTTTTTTTACAAGAAGAAAACTCACTTAAAATCCAAAAACTACCTCTTATTTCACAATAAACAGTTATTACAACTAATCTACAAATGCACTTACAAAGGTAACTTAATAAGGAAAGCATGTCTCTATGTATACATTTTGTACTTGGTATCAGTGGAAGTACAAGATTAAGACGAATACCAGTATTGTACTAAGTTAAACATATGAAATTAATGATCAGACATTTTGAAGTTTTATGGTGATTTATATTATTTGTCCATTTAAGGTGGTACCCAACACCTTGACTAAAATTAATTTGGCTCGTTTAATTTTCTAAAAATTTGGACAAAGTACTTACTTTGACCCTTTGACAAAAATATCAAAAAATCAAAAATATTGAACCAACCGTTTAATCAGAAAAATTACACTGGTTATATATAGCAGCTTGACAAACACTTATTTTGATCATGGAGAAGCTAAATATTCCCTTAACAACACAACGTCATTAAAACGTTCTGCTGATTTTACAGAGTTATCTCCCTGTAGTGTTAGGTACCACCTTAAAGAGAGCTATAAATATATTGTATTGTTAATGCTGTAATGTGATATTATGGTTTCTTATATAATCACGCCATCACTATCATTTACTAGTCCTTTGTGAATAAACAATGCAGATGTTTTGTATTTTATAACGAACTCGATAAATGTTTTGATGAAAAATAAAACCTTCGCACTGCTGACATATTTTATTGCAATCAATCTGAAATGGAAATCCTGTGTTCTTTTAAATATAATCTTTGTTATATTTAGTTAATACAACCGTCTCATAATCAAAATACTGCAGGGTATAACAAAATCATTCTTATCATGCTCGAGCTCTGTAATAAAAAAAATAAACGAAAAACTGAAGTCTTAAAATTTCATTATTCCAATATCAATACAAAAAGATAAGACAGATTGTCGATGAGACAACAATCCAAGTGTAGCCCATTTTCGGTAATAGTTTTTTGGAGCGACTCGATAATTTTACATTTCGCCTTTGTATTATTGTGTAGTTTTCCTTTTTTGAATTCTTGTCATTTTGTTACGAATTACGAGATGGTTTATTTTTTTTTAGTTTTAAACCGATTTCGGACGATTGTTTATAAACTTAAATGTTAACAACAGCATGCAATGCTAGGCATATGTGTCATTATTTACATAACTTTTGCTTACTGCAGTAAAAAAAAACAACGTAGGTTTGTCATTTTTATAATGGAATAAATGAGTCGACGAAAAGAAAAAAAGATTGATATTCACATTTGACCAAGGACTCAACTTAATCTCAATTTGATGTAAGTGTCATCTTTGTTTCGGAAATATTTAAGTTCAACGACAACAGTAACAACAGCAAAGGTTAACAGATTGGCCCGATTAACATTAATTAAAGTTAATTGAATGGCATATTATATGTGGCTGACTACCACGTCTTCAAAACTATGGGATGTCTGACTTTGTTGATAATGTTTGTTGTTGTTAACTATGGTTATGATTTCATGTACTTTCAAGAAGATACTAATTTATTTCTTTGACACCATTTTAGTAATAACAAGTTGTTGTTTATGACATCAACTATTAGATAAAAGTGAAATAATAAAAATACTGAGAAAAATCAAAACGGAAAGTCCCTTATCACATGGCAAAATCAAAAGCACAAACATATCAGACGAATGGATAACAACTGTCATATTTATGACTTGGTTCGGGTATTTTTTTATTTGTGCAAGAAAATCCAGGATAAAATAAGGCTTAAATTACTCATTATGAGATACTGTGGATTCATTTATTTTCGTGGGTATCAATTTTCGTGGAATGAGGGTAACTTGCATTTTCGTGGATATTTGATTTCATGGTTTTGCAAATCTCTGCATACAAAGCCTACAAAAACTTTGTAATTCGTTAAACATTTGAATTCGTCTGTACCCACGAAACCCACGTTAGTTGGTATCCAACGAATAATAATGAATCAACAGTACTTAAATTCAGTCACAGCCCCTCGACATCGCGGGTGTGTTCCTATATATAATGAATACTGATATCATACAAGAAGTTCAAATTATAATAAGATGATTATGTATCGTTTGTTAGCACATGCATGCAACAAAATAACTTTTACTATGATGTCCTAAATTATCTCGAAAATTAAATTCTGGCATTGCGCAAGGTTAATTTGTTTTTTTCTCACACAGTTACTGGGCCAAGCGTCTTTACACTAAGTTCGTTGATGGTGTACTGATGGGTATTTAAGTCTAAGTACACGGGGTACCACAAACGAGTTTATACATGAAACTCACATGAACGTATATACGTGAATTTCACACACACAAAAATAGACTTTGTGATGATTTTGGTAAAATTTAAAAATTTAGATGTCATTTGAAGAATTTTATTGAAATTCACGTGAAAAAGATTCCTTTAATTTTCATGTTAAATTCGCGTGATTTTCACAAGAATGGAATTTCTCTTTGTGAACATCATGATGATTTATTTATAAATTTGTTTTCACATAGCTTTCAGTGACTACGCGCACTCGTTGGTCGGTACTTTGTTTTATTTTTTCTATTAGTTTCGTGCCGATCTTTCAGTGAAACCCTTTCAAATTATTTTATAGTTTGTTCTTATGTTGTTACACTCATGTCATAGGTTACGAGAGGATTGTTTTATCCCGTATCAATCTTTATATGTCTACATGTCCCAAGTCAGGAGCCTGAAATTCATTGATTGCCATTGAATGGTGGCTGCCATATTTGATTTTCGTCTATTGTTTATAGCATCAATCAGGCTGTTGATTTTCTCTTTTGAAGTGTTTCACATTTGTGATTCCTGTGCCTTTCAAGTTAACTATATGGTACGGGTTTTGCTCATTGTATCAATCTTTATATGTCTACATGTCCCAAGTCAGGAGCCTGAAATTCATTGATTGCCATTGAATGGTGGCTGTCATATTTGATTTTCGTCTATTGTTTATAGCATCAATCAGCCTGTTGATTTTCTCTTTTGAAGTGTTTCACATTTGTGATTCCTGTGCCTTTCAAGTTAACTATATGGTACGGGTTTTGCTCATTGCTGAAAGTAATACAATGACCCGTATTGGTCTAGTGTGCACAATTTTTTTCATTGGCAATCACATCACTGTCCAATGACAAATATTTCATTAGGTACTAGGTCCACGTCCGGTATCAAGATTTATGAAATATGAGGTTCTATTATATATGCAGCTCCAAGTTTGGTATTAAGATTAATTACGGCAGATGTTTTAGCATCACTTCAGCGATATCAATATATTTTACAACAGAGGTAATAGTGCCATATCCGGTAACAAGATTTATTACAGAAGAGATTCTAGCTAGACATTCGGTATCAACATGAATTTCAAAAGAATTTCTAGCTTACAAGCCATGGTATATTTATACACGCATTGTGTTTCAGTTAAATTGCTCCTTGATATTGAAAAATAAAAGTCAGTGGCATTTATGCATGTTTTCTTTATGACAATATCGGTGTGCAACGTGTGCATGATGTATCATATGATATATATGTTATTTATTTTGTAATTTATGCCAAGTTAATCTTTTTTTTTGTATTATCTCGGACACATTTGTCACAACTCGGCTGATTCCGTACATTCATCGAAAAGTTGAGTCACCCGAGAACTGCCGATTATTCTCGGACAATCTCTGACTGACAAACATGGCTAGTTTCAAAGAAAAAGTTGTCCTTGTAACAGTTGAGAATCATGTTCTGCTATACGTCGAACTTTTTTAAAACATGTGCAAATTATCAAATAAGCTGTATAATATATAATGCATATCATGCATATGTGTATATATTTTTTTCAAAGTAATAGATTACTTACGGACTGACCGAGAGACGTCCTTGACGATAATGATTATCTTGTCATAAAAATTTAAGGAGATACCGATTCAAAATCACGCGGGAAATTCAATTCTAGTTTAGTTACAAACGTTACAAAAATTATGATAGTACCTTTTGAAAAAGCAGAACATTCGTTTTATATTAAATTTGAGGGTACGGATGGAGGTTTACAAAACAGAGAATAAAAAGGGAAAAAAGAAAGAATAGAGAAATATGAATAAAAGAAATAAAGAATACAGAATAAAAAGGTTCTTAAACATGTTAAATATAGGGATAAATGGTCAAAAAGTATAAAAAAAATATAGCAAAATTACCTAAAAATTAAAGAATACAAAAATGAAAGACCACCATCAAGGCCCTCAAATATTGCACGACTGGAGATTCCTAACATTTTTTTATCTCTGAATTTAAATATATCGCTGGTTTCTGATGTAATTGCTAGTCTCTGATATGAGTGATTCAACGTGTGTCACGGTTTTATGTTTTATTTAAATTGAACTGAAAAGCTGCATTAGTCCAGACATATCAACCTTAAAACAAAAAAACAGTCAGACTATTTATATCTATTGTTATTTTTTTCTGTTATGTAGGTCATAAGATATAAGACATAAGACGTTTTATTCCAATAAAGCCCACGATATGATATGAAGTACAACATTTTTCCTATTATAGTAATTTGATCAGCATGACTTGATGAAATGAGAATACAAATTTTAAAAATCTAGGCATAAAATAAGGCGTAGGTACGGTTTCAAATTTGTGAGCCGACATAACGTTAAAACGGCGAATCAAAGAATTCAACTGTATTTATAATATATATTGGACTATGCTGTTGATTAAAATTTACCAATTCCAGTCCTTTTTGTTTTCCAAAATTATCAGGAGAAGACAAAATTGGTCTTTAGTTTTAGTAGCATAGATAAAACAATGTTGTTAATTAAATATTACTCCATGCATTCCAGGCCTTTTGTTTTCCAAATAATTAATATTACCAAGTTCCAAGTCAGTCGTCGGGTTCAAACTGAAAAATTTTGAAAGAAAAGAAAAGTGTGCATCTTAAAATTACTATGACTTTATCAGGTGACAATACCAACACTTAAAATCCAGGCTAACATGAGGCTTATACATAATTAGATATTTTAATTCAGTCACGGATCCGCCGCTATCGTAGGTGTGTTCTAGTATAATGTAATATATAATGAATACTGATATGTAACAGGAAGAACAAGTTATAGTAACATGATTAAGCACAGGTTTTAAAAGGTTTTAATAACATTTGTTTTCAAAATTTCAAATGAATGAAAAGACTGAGATAAGGGGTACATGTCAATTAAAAAGCAACCAAAAACACAAATAACCAAATGACACATAATTAATCTCAACCACTGTGCGGTATTCAAGTGAATTTTTGCGACAGACCTACACAAATGTCAATATTACTATAACGAACTCCATTTTTGTTTTTCAAACGTTAATTTATCTATCTGATGATGAGTGATGCCCTATAACTAGATATGATTACCAACGAATTTAACACGAGCAACACGACGAGTGTTTTTTGCAGAACAGGAAATGTTGCCATTTGACACAACCATACTCCTTGAACCTGTTCGTGTTGCTCAATATTTGATTTCTGTGTAGTGTACTTTTAATGAGTTGTTTGTCTATTTGAATATTTCTTTTTACTATGTTACCGTCTGTTTGTCATCCGCTTAATGATTTCTTTTTAACTGTCAATTAATTGTTCGTAGACTTTTTAACCTTAAATTGACAAAAAAGTGCTCTTTTAATTGTGACATCAGTAAAAATATAAAAAAAAAACGCGCTCCTCAAATTATTGATGTCTTACAACATGCAGAGCTAATTGGCAGATCCAGTGTTTTGGGGTCCAGGGGCCGGACCCCCTCCTTTTATTTATTTATCTATTTATATTTTACATTTATTTGTTTTTAAATATTTGAACATGTTGAACGGTTCATGGTGTTCCGGCAGTTGCAACCCTCAGTTTTTAAAATGGCTGGTTCCGCCCCAGGATAAAGTGTTTATATCGATCTTTCAGGAGCGAGTTCTGGCATACATTTTGTAGGAGAAGCCACCGTTATTAAGTTAGCAGAAAATGGTGCAACATTATTTTTAGTGGTTCTTGAAGAGGACAAATTACAAATTGTACAACAAAAGTGCATGGAAACGGGTTTAGAAGAAGAAAAAGTAAGTTATTTGAATTTTAATATAAATATAATGTTGTCTCTCATTTATCAGGATCATCATATTGATTTTATAAAATGTAAACTCAGTCTTGTTTTCTAGTTTTTAATAGACTTTCATTGAAATACCTGGATTGAAGGTTGAATGAATAACCGTTTTAAGTGTTACACGCATATTGGGACGAGACGATGTCAATGTGATACGAACATTAATCCTGCTTTGTTCTTTACCGACACGCTATGAAACATAACAATACGAAGATGCGGTATGATTGCCAATGATACACGTCTCCACAAAAGTCCTATGAAACAAAAAGTGACAACTATAGGTCACGGTACGACCTTCAACAATGAGCAATGGGTTTTAAAGGGAAGTTAATGGGGAGCCAAATCTACAGTAATATAAGGGTATGCATGGATTTAACATAGTAGACTATAATGAGTCAAATCTACAGCAAAATGTGGGTCTGGATAGGCTTTACAGAGGAGAATAATGAGCCAAAATCAGCAGCCAAATGGGTGTCTGGATGGACTTTACACAGTAGAGAATAATGAACCAAATATACAGCAAAATTGGGGTCTGGATGAATTTTACAAAGTAGAGAATAATGAGCCAAAATGAATATTCTGCATCACAAATTGCAAGAATCAATCATGTAGAAAACTGATTTCATTTTATAGATTAAACAAATATAATAATCATGGTTTTCACCTGTATGATAAAGAGTTTTTTGGATCGAATTACTTACCAAATGGTTTACCCTTGTTCATTTGTTACCCATCTTTAACTAGGGGGTTAAATAGGAAGTCACATGAATACGGTTTCAATGAGGTTGAATTATTCATTTGCAAGTGAATAATTCATCAGCGATGTTTCTTAGCTGATTTTCACAAAATTTAAACAAACTGGCTGCTGAAAGCGAATTATTGTTGTACTATTTTTATTGCATTTATGATATAACAAAAAAAGATAATATTTTGTCTTTTTTTATTTCTAGTATATAATGTCCCTTTAACCAATGACATTGTTAACGCCTTCTTGCTGATTGTTTTAACAAATTTACCATGTAAATTACCTTTTCTACTGTAAGTACTGATATGTTATCCCATGTAATGTATATGCATGATTATATTTTTTTCTTAGATAGGGTATTGCAGTGGTGACTTATCTCAATCGGCCTTCAGGGAAGAAATTGTAAGGAACCTTATACAGAAATTTAGAAGATTGGATATATTAGTTTGTTTTACATGATAGTTGTTCACCATCATAAAAGAACATATGATGTAACCAGCAAAAAAGCAGCGACCCATCAAAACTACATCCAGTTGATATTCGGTCACAGATACAAACATCCATCATTTCTATATGACATAGGGCTAACATTGGAAATTATACCTTTCCAAATTAAAGTTTTGTATTCGGAACGTATCATTTATCGACAAAACGCTCAACCTTTGACAATAAAAAAAAATACATGATAGTACAGTGTTTCATTTTGCCATACAAAGGCAGGGATAATAGTATTGTGCCCAGTATCGAAACAGACGTCTAGTTAACGAGTTTAAGTTAACGAATAACACACGGCTATATTTATATGCAAACTATTGGAAATTCATTATATTTTCCAATCATGAATGTCGTCGTACGCTACCGTGGTCACGTTTTTAAAAAAAATGTAGTTTCTTAGGGTACCCAAAAATACCTCCTCATACAGGCCATCTTCAACACGAAAAATAAAATTATTGCTTTCTGTGTTATTTGTGCAAATGATACTTATAATATAGCTGAGAAAACTAAATTTATTATATAACGAAAAATGAAAAGATTTATATAATTTAAGTAAGACTATTTGTTTCGCTGAAATTTACCACATTTTGAACGAAAGAAAATTTATTGCGTGTCACTTAGACGGATTTTTTTCACTGATTACATCAATGAGACATGGTTCATATGTGTGCCAAATATCTATTGTGTAATGTTAATCGGTGAGAAGAAAATAGCAATTTAAAACACAAATTTAGTGATAATTCTGCCTTGATTCAAACACGCCTTTTCTCGTACCGTTAATCGTTTTGTAGCTTACACTATCAGGCCATTAACTAGGACAATTGTCACTTACTTCATTTCTCTGTTTTACTAATTGTATGGTCGATTTGTATATTTTGAATAGTCCAGGTAGTTTGAAGATCATTGTTTTGTTTTAGGAAATATTTTTTTCGTTGGTTTTTATAACTTTTATTGCTTTTTTTAATTGATAGTTATGTTATAATTGTAATATACAAATCAAATCCTATGGTCCCGTTTCAGACCCGGAATATGGCACACATTCAGTTCTGTTAAACTATGTCCATCAAGCCCTAATCGAAGTAGGAGTGAAATACAATGGGATAAATGTGTTATATGTCAGGGTTCTCCTTCTAAATTGCTTATTAATTTGCGAGGAATTAGCATACTAGTATACAAAAACTGTATCGACGGTATAGGAGCAGTGGCGGATCCAGCCATTTTAAAAGGGGAGGGGGGTCCCAACCCAGAGTAAGGGTGGGGGGGGGGTTCCAACTATATGCTGACATTCAAATGCATTGATCGTTCAAAAAAAAGTGGGGGTTTCATTGGTAAAAGTGTTTCCGGTCATATAAAGAAGGTCGTCTAATTCCTGACTGTTCTTTGAGTCAGTGAGAACCAGTAGACCATAATCAGATTTCTTGGCGTATTAATTGTTCAGCATCATGGTATATCAACATTTACTATGATACATGAGGAAGTCATTTATCTAGCTAGCACTTCCAAGGACCCTAATTCTGCTCAGAAGGAGTATTCAGGTTTTTAAGAATTATTTTGTATGCCCGATGAAGTAGATACTTGCATGATAATACATGCTATTCGTGTAGACAAAGAGGTCGGTGTAAAAGGAAACAGGGATATGTTAATAATAAAGTCACAGATACAGATATCTGATCTTATGCGTTCATAACCTCCATGAAGCATACGCATGAGCTATGGTTTTAAACAGACACTATAACTTGCGCAAAACATTTGCGCCGCTATATACCTGTCCACGAAATATGTAAAATAGATCATTGTGACCTAAACAAATTGAATGTAAAATTGGTTAAAATATTCTGTTCTATGGTCGGGTTGTTGTCTCTTTGATACATTCCCTATTTCCATTCTCAATTTTACAATTTAAATTTCTCCCTTGTCACACTTCTTCCTTGTGAATCTACTTTTAAACAATATGTAATAAGAGCTTCACTCAAGACATACATGTGATGTCTCCCCATATAGCAAAACTACCCTACATTCTCCGTTCAGTTCGGATGGAAAAAAAGAATGACTTGTTCCTGTCTATCTTTCAGCATCATTTAATTTTGTTCTTGAAAGGGAAATCTGTGTTTTCAAAGGGTTGCGTTTGCTTTGAACAAAATCTATCATATGTCAAAATGTCAATACTCGTCTGGTTGAAGTTAAAAATATTAATGACGACGAACATGACACTGTATAAGATTTCATTTTTCTGTTTGTACCTTATGAAATGTTGTTAGCTATCGACTGAAAATTAAGCAGTTCATACTATTTTCTAAACAATAACGAAACTATCACTCAATTTTGGAATCGTGTGAAATATAGTAAAAATCTATCTAGTGGGGAAATATATGTAATGTAAGACAACCAACAAAAAAAACGTGGATGGTGGGTTTAAACTACAGGAGACCATAGAACGTAGTAGGTTATAGAAAATTGAAAACCACACGTTTAATAATGTCTTTCGTCCGAAGCGATTATCTGGATATTCCTTCAACAGGAACGCTCAAAGCCAAATATTTGAAATCCGAAGATGTATAAGTACCGATACTGTTGAAGAGCTATATGTCAACAATACCTAAAATAATTAGCCAAATCCATCTAAAGCCAACTTTGCCTGAGGGAGTTGAACCTTATAAGTTTTTTAATGTCCCTATGGTTTCTCACGTCTTTTTCGTTTGTAATTGTTTGTAAAATATATCGGTGCTGTACATGACCCTCTCCCTTATTATATTTTTGGAATACTTGTGAATATTATAGCCAATTGTTGCTAATTTAGTCTTCTGTATAAGTAGGATGGGTTGTTTTACCTGTTTCTAATAGAAGTTTTGTTTTCATAACTTTAACCCCCCTTTTTTCTCTCCGTTTGCAGTATTTTTTACTTCTGTAAAGCAAAGCTATTAACAGAGCTTTATTTTCAACCAAGTTCGACGTTAATGTTACACAAATTTCGAAACAAATCATATAGTATATACTCTTTCAATCCCAATAACAAAATTTTTATATTTACCTAGAAATTGACGAAGACCTTACTATCAAACGACTTAAAATTACATTTTGTTTTCGACAAATTATTAAAGTTAAGATCTAAAAAAACATCTTAAATTCTTACTTGTAATGAATTGAATATTAAAATTTCAAATTTAGAAATTGAAATAGGTCAAGGTCACTGTTATTTAACAGCTGTTTGAAAATTTAATATTTGCACCCTATATGCAAAAGGCAATTGAGCCATTTTTGGCGATAACAATTTAAAATAAGTTTTAAATTTAGATACAAAAGATATTTTTCTATAAAATAGTTGTTTTTATTTTGAACCAAACGCATATTTGTAGGAGAAACAAGCTATCTAAATGTGACTGTGCATTTTTCTGGAATTTTTGCTTTGACCTTTGACCTTGATTTGAAAAAAACGTCACCACGGCAGACAACGACGTCAACGGTATTTCGATGAGGCTTGTTCTCCTCTTTCTAATAATATAAAATATAGCCGTGTGTTATTCCGTTAAGGCAAATCCGTCAAATTTGTTGATTGGGCACTCTACTATAAGGTATATATAAACTTGATGACAGAAAAATAGATCAATGAGGTTTTCAATGCAAAACATAACGATAAAATAGCTGCTGAAAGAATAACTGTTTCTAGTAAATTTGAGATAATGACACTTCTTGTTTTACAATGGATTAAAACAATTTTTTCTCATAGAATAAGAGAAAAGGTAAAATAATTATGTACTACTTCTATGCAAATAAGATATGGGTAGTCCCAAATATTAGTGACTAACGCCACGCAGATATAAAAAAATACGATATCTCACATACTGTGGATTGATTCTTATTCGTCGGATATCATTAGTTGTGGATTTCGTAGGTATAAGCAAACCACAAATTAAAATGTTCAACGAAATACAAATAAACCACAGCATTATTATCTACGAAAATGCCATGTTACAGAATCCACGAAAATTGATACCCACGAAAATAAAGGTATCCACAGAATGTATATACGTTTCAGGCTGATATTGCAGGCTCTCTTTTGTTTTCAAGTGTAAGTGAAACTAAGGAGGAGGATTACGACAGATTCGTCAATGTACACCAGAAGGCGAAATTATTCCTGGCACAACTTTGCTTGCCTTATCTCAAAGAAACAAAAGGTTTGTTAGTATGACATAAAAATAAATTCTTGCTGTAACAACTATGCCTGTCATATCTAAAAGAAACAAAAGTAGATATAGAAAGATGTGGTATGAGTGAAAATGAATCAACTCTCCATCTAAATCATAATTTATCTAAGTAAACCATTGAAGGTGAAGGTACGGCCTTCAACACGGAGAATTAGCTCACACCGACCAGCAAGCTATAAAGGGTCCCACAAATTACTAGTTTAAAAACAAAAGGTTTGTTTGTATTAGGGAAAACTAAATTATTTCTGTCACAACTATGCTTGCCTTCTCTCATAGAAACAAAAAGTTTCTTTATATGAGGGAAAACTAAATCCTTGCTGTCACAACTATGCTTGCCTTAGTTCAAAGAAACAAAAGAATTGTTAGTAAGAGGGGAAACTTTTTCTGGCAGAAATATGCTTGCCGTATCTAAAATGAACAAAGTATTTGCTAGCATGAGGAAACACTAACTTGTTTCTGTCACAACTATGCTTGCCTTATCTCAAAGAAACAAAGGGTTTGTTAGTAGGAGGAAAAACTAAATTCCATCTGGCAGAACTATGCTTGCCGTATCGCAAAGAAACAAAGGGTTTGTTAGTATGAGGGAAAACTAAATTCTTTCTGGCAGAACTATGCTTGCCGTATCTTAAAGAAACAACAGTGGATATAGGAAGATGTGGTATGAGTGCCAATGGGACAACACTCCATCCAAATAACAATTTAACAAAGTGAACCATTATAGTTCATGGTACGGCCTTTAACACGTAACATTGGCTCACACCGAACAGCAAGCTATAAGGGACCCCAAAAATTACAAGTGTAAAAACAAAAGGTGTGTTTGTTTGAGAGAAAACTAAACTATTTTTGTTACAAGTATGATTGTCTTCAAATGTTTTTGCAAATTCATACTTTTAGGAGAAGGCAACACAAATGGTTAAGAGACATTGTAGGGCTACTTTCGTTGCATCAATAATCGAGTTAATTATATATTTTTTTAATAACAAATATGGAATATAACACGTATACGTAAACTGTAATGTAAACAATTTCGACTCATTTTGATACACACAATCATTAGAAACGGCCTATGAATCAAAACATATTTTCAAGTGATTAACGTTTTTAATGTAGGTAATATAATCTACCTTTCGAGTAACAGTTCCACGATACCGGTAAGTATATTTTATTTATAATTTCACATTTTATGTAAATTCTTCTAATCAGACCTTATCAAACTAAAAATGAAATCTTACAGATCCATTCGAACACTGTGTGAATTAAAACGGCACCGAACAACAAACATTTATATGTTAATATACTGTATTCAACAATAATCTGTATGCAATTCGCTGTTTCAGAATCTAATGCATCATTGGTAATATTTTCAACAGTGTACACCAAAACGTTCTGATTGGTAAAAAAATGTCATAATCAATGGAAATGATTACCAATGACTTGACATTATTTTTATTTTGGGGTACGAACAATATATTACCAATGATTACTTGGATTCTGAACCGGCCAATTGCATGCTGTTTTATTGCCATCTGAACATGAAAGCAGTTTTCGTGGGAACTAAGTTAATCATATATTTGCACTTGAAAGATTTAAAGAAAGCCACTCATACAAATGTTTGAATCATAGAATCTATCATAAAAACACATTTGGAATGTATAAAATATGTCATTCTTTAGTAACTTTGTTACTTGAATTGTAATATAAATTTGTATATATAATGCAAAATTACTATGTAAAATTGAAATGTAAATTAAAACAAAGAATTATATGTTTTTCAGCAACCGAGAATAATAGTTTACTGCATGGTAAAAGTAGCTATTGATATGCTTACAAAATGTCTAGCCAAAGGTAAAAGATATTTAGTATACAGTAATATGTCTAGATAAAAAACTTAAAGGCGGGAATTGTTGGTATCGTCGAACAATCAAAATCATTGTTGAATTCTCTGACAAGTAATTGACTGCATTGATTATTTCAAAACAAAAAGATTTTTAACAAAATCCTTAAGTGATGGTACAGTGCTTGATATCTGCATTTTTATCTTTTGTTTATCTGTCCATTTATCTGTACATATTATTCCCTGGATATAAATAAAATCATCATAGATACCAGGACTACATTTTGTTTAACGCGCGGTTCGTCTACAATAGAGTCATCAGTGACGCTCGAATCCAAAAAGGTAAAAAAAAGGCCAAATAAAGTACGAAGTTAAAGAGCATTGAGGACCAAAATTCCTAAAAGTTTTGCCAAATTCAGCTAAGGTAATCTATGCCTGAGGCAATAAAGCCTCCGTATTTGAAAAATTCTAAATTTTGTAAACAGATAATTTTTAGATATAACAATATCAATGATAATTCATGTCAGCACAAAAAGTGCTGACTACTGGGCTTGTGATACCCTCGGGAAAATAAATCTCCACCAGCAGTGACATCGACCCAGTGGTTGTCAATAAACTCATCATAGATACCAGGACTAAATTTTGTATATACGCCAGACGCGCGTTTCGTCTACAAAAGACTCATCAGTGACGCTCGAATCCAAAAAAGTTAAAACGGCCAAATAAAGTACAAATTCTGTCCGTACATCAAATTATTGGTCCCTTAAGCCTCGGTAACACCTTCCCGGATAGCACGAACGGACGACTAACGGATGAAAATAAAAGTTGTCCATTGACAAAATTGTTATCCGTTGGGAGTCTGTCGATGTAAAACGGACGCGTAACGAATGCATAATGGACACACACCGGATATTCAACGTACGAGTAACGGAAACGAACTGGACACTACGGATGTCGAACGTACATCCAACGGACGTATATAAGAATGCCAATTGAAAATTTAGCGTCAGAAATGCAAATTATTAGTATGTCAGATTTCTTTAGGTTCATGAATTCTTATTATTCTTAATCGATCTAATATGTAAGGGTACGTCTTAACAATCAAGCAACTCTTGTTCAGGACAGACACTGACCTTTGGTGGCATTTTGAAGAACAAACCAAAACAAGTTACACAGAAACAATTTGAATATTTATGCGATTTACATGTATTATTATTGTCTTGCATATCTTGTTTATCCGTTTTATCCGGTACGCTTCCGTTAGGTGTCCGTTTAAAGCGGTACTCGTCCGTTGGATGTACGTTCGACATCCGTAGTGTCCAGTTCGTTTCCGTTACTCGTACGTTGAATATCCGGTGTGTGTCCATTATGCATTCGTTACGCGTCCGTTTTACATCGACAGACTCCCAACGGATAACAATTTTGTCAATGGACAACTTTTATTTTCATCCGTTAGTCGTCCGTTCGTGCTATCCGGGAAGGTGTTACCGAGGCTTAAGGGACCAATAATTTGATGTACGGACAGAATTTGTACTTTATTTGGCCGTTTTAACTTTTTTGGATTCGAGCGTCACTGATGAGTCTTTTGTAGACGAAACGCGCGTCTGGCGTATATACAAAATTTAGTCCTGGTATCTATGATGAGTTTATTGACAACCACTGGGTCGATGTCACTGCTGGTGGAGATTTATTTTCCCGAGGGTATCACAAGCCCAGTAGTCAGCACTTTTTGTGCTGACATGAATTATCATTGATATTGTTATATCTAAAAATTATCTGTTTACAAAATTTAGAATTTTTCAAATACGGAGGCTTTATTGCCTCAGGCATAGATTACCTTAGCTGAATTTGGCAAAACTTTTAGGAATTTTGGTCCTCAATGCTCTTTAACTTCGTACTTTATTTGGCCTTTTTTTTACCTTTTTGGATTCGAGCGTCACTGATGACTCTATTGTAGACGAACCGCGCGTTAAACAAAATGTAGTCCTGGTATCTATGATGATTTTATTTATATCCAGGGAATAATATGTACAGATAAATGGACAGATAAACAAAAGATAAAAATGCAGATATCAAGCACTGTACCATCACTTAAGGATTTTGTTAAAAATCTTTTTGTTTTGAAATAATCAATGCAGTCAATTACTTGTCAGAGAATTCAACAATGATTTTGATTGTTCGACGATACCAACAATTCCCGCCTTTAAGTTTTTTATCTAGACATATTACTGTATACTAAATATCTTTTACCTTTGGCTAGACATTTTGTAAGCATATCAATAGCTACTTTTACCATGCAGTAAACTATTATTCTCGGTTGCTGAAAAACATATAATTCTTTGTTTTAATTTACATTTCAATTTTACATAGTAATTTTGCATTATATATACAAATTTATATTACAATTCAAGTAACAAAGTTACTAAAGAATGACATATTTTATACATTCCAAATGTGTTTTTATGATAGATTCTATGATTCAAACATTTGTATGAGTGGCTTTCTTTAAATCTTTCAAGTGCAAATATATGATTAACTTAGTTCCCACGAAAACTGCTTTCATGTTCAGATGGCAATAAAACAGCATGCAATTGGCCGGTTCAGAATCCAAGTAATCATTGGTAATATATTGTTCGTACCCCAAAATAAAAATAATGTCAAGTCATTGGTAATCATTTCCATTGATTATGACATTTTTTTACCAATCAGAACGTTTTGGTGTACACTGTTGAAAATATTACCAATGATGCATTAGATTCTGAAACAGCGAATTGCATACAGATTATTGTTGAATACAGTATATTAACATATAAATGTTTGTTGTTCGGTGCCGTTTTAATTCACACAGTGTTCGAATGGATCTGTAAGATTTCATTTTTAGTTTGATAAGGTCTGATTAGAAGAATTTACATAAAATGTGAAATTATAAATAAAATATACTTACCGGTATCGTGGAACTGTTACTCGAAAGGTAGATTATATTACCTACATTAAAAATGTTAATCACTTGAAAATATGTTTTGATTCATAGGCCGTTTCTAATGATTGTGTGTATCAAAATGAGTCGAAATTGTTTACATTACAGTTTACGTATACGTGTTATATTCCATATTTGTTATTAAAAAAATATATAATTAACTCGATTATTGATGCAACGAAAGTAGCCCTACAATGTCTCTTAACCATTTGTGTTGCCTTCTCCTAAAAGTATGAATTTGCAAAAACATTTGAAGACAATCATACTTGTACCAAAAAGAATTTAGTTTTCTCTCGAACAAACACACCTTTTGTTTTTACACTTGTAATTTTTGGGGTCCCTTATAGCTTGCTGTTCGATGTGAGCCAATGTTACGTGTTAAAGGCGGTACCATGACCTATAATGGTTCACTTTGTTAAATTGTTATTTGGATGGAGTGTTGTCCCATTGGCACTCATACCACATCTTCCTATATCCACTGTTGTTTCTTTAAGATACGACAAGCATAGTTGTGACCCAAAGAATTAAATTTTCCCTCATACTAACAAATCTTTTGTTTCTTTGAGATGAGGCAAGCATAGTTCTGCCAGAAACAAGTTAGTGTTTCCTCATGCTAGCAAATACTTTGTTAATTTTAGATACGGCAAGCATATTTTTGTCAGAAAAAGTTTTCCCTCATACAAACAAACCTTTTGTTTCTTTGAACTAAGGCAAGCATAGTTGTGACAGCAAGGATTTAGTTTTCCCTCATACAAACAAACCTTTTGTTTTTAAACTAGTAATTTGTGGGACCCTTTATAGCTTGCTGGTCGGTGTGAGCTAATTCTCCGTGTTGAAGGCCGTACCTTCACCTTCAATGGTTTACTTAGATAAATTATGATTTGGATGGAGAGTTGATTCATTTTCACTCATACCACATCTTCCTATATCTACTTTTGTTTCTTTTAGATATGACAGGCATAGTTGTTACAGAAAGAATTTAGTTTTCCCTCATACTAACACACCCTTTGTTTCTTTGAGATAAGGCAAGCATAGTTGTGACAGAAACAAGTTAGTGTTTCCTCATGCTAGCAAATACTTTGTTAATTTTAGATACGGCAAGCATATTTTTGCCAGAAAAAGTTTTCCCTCATACAAACAAACTTTTTGTTTCTTTGAGAGAAGGCAAGCATAGTTGTGACAGAAATAATTTAGTTGTCCCTAATACAAACAAACCTTTTGTTTTTAAACTAGTAATTTGTGGGACCCTTTATAGCTTGCTGGTCGGTGTGAGCTAATTCTCCGTGTTGAAGGCCGTACCTTCACCTTCAATGGTTTACTTAGATAAATTATGATTTGGATGGAGAGTTGATTCATTTTCACTCATACCACATCTTCCTATATCTACTTTTGTTTCTTTTAGATATGACAGGCATAGTTGTTACAGCAAGAATTTATTTTTATGTCATACTAACAAACCTTTTGTTTCTTTGAGATAAGGCAAGCAAAGTTGTGCCAGGAATAATTTCGCCTTCTGTTGTACATTGATGAATCTGTCGTAATCCTCCTCCTTAGTTTCACTTACACTTGAAAACAAAACAGAGCCTGCAATATCAGCCTGAAACGTATATACATTCTGTGGATACCTTTATTTTCGTGGGTATCAATTTTCGTGGATTCTGTAACATGGCATTTTCGTGGATAATAATGCTGTGGTTTATTTGTATTTCGTTGAACATTTTAATTTGTGGTTTGCTTATACCTACGAAATCCACAACAAATGCTATCCGACGAATAAGAATCAATCCACAGTATGTGAGATATCGTATTTTTTTATATCTGCGTGGCGTTAGTCACGAATATTTGGGACTACCCTATCTTATTTGCATAAAAGTAGTACATAATTATTTTATCTTTTCTCTTATTCTATGAGAACAAATTGTTTTAATCCATTGTAAAACAAGAATATTGTCATTATCTCAAATTTACTAGAAACAGTTATTCTTTCAGCAGCTGTTTTATCGTTATGTTTTGCATTGAAAACCTCACTGATCTATTTTTCTGTCATCAAGTTTATAGATACCTTATAGTAGGGTGCCCAATCAACAAATTTGACGGATTTGCCTTAACGGAATAACACACGGCTATATTTTATATTATTAGAAAGAGGAGAACAAGCCTCATCGAAATACCGTTGACGTAGTTGTCTGCCGTGGTGACGTTTTTTTCAAATCAAGGTCAAAGGTCAAAGCAAAAATTCCAGAAAAATGCACATTCACATTTAGATAGCTTGATTCTCCTACAAATATGCGTTTGGTTCAAAATAAAAACAACTATTTTATAGAAAAATATCTTTTGTATTTAAATTTAAAACTAATTTTCAATTTTTATCGCCAAAAATGGCTTCAGATTGCCTTTTGCATATAGGGTGCAAATATGAAATTTTCAAACAGCTGTTACATAACAGTGACCTTGACCTATTTCAATTTCTAAATTTGAAATTTTAATATTCAATTCATTACAAGCAAGAATTTAAGATGTTTTTCAGATCTTAACTTTAATAATTTGTCGAAAACAAAATGTAATTTTAAGTCGTTTGATAGTAAGGTCTTCGTCAATTTCTAGGTAAATATAAAATTTTTGTTATTGGGGTTGAAAGAGTATATATATATGATTTGTTTCGAAATTTGTGTAACATTAACGTCGAACTTGGTTGAAAATAAAGCTCTGTTAATAGCTTTGCTTTACAGAAGTAAAAAATACTGCAAACGGAGAAAAAAAAAGGGGGGTTAAAGTTATGAAAACAAAACTTCTATTAGAAACAGGTAAAACAACCCATCATACTTATACAGAAGACTAAATTAGCAATAATTGGCTATAATATTCACAAGTATTCCAAAAATATAATAAGGGAGAGGGTCATGTACAGCACCGATATATTTTACAAACAATTACAAACGAAAAAGACGTGAGAAACCATAATGACATTAAAAACGTATAAGGTTCAACTCCCTCAGGCAAAGTTGGCTTTAGATGGATTTGGCTAATTATTTTAGGTATTGTTGACATATAGCTCTTCAACAGTATCGGTACTTATACATCTTCGGATTTCAAATATTTGGCTTTGAGCGTTCCTGTTGAAGGTATATCCAGATAATCGCTTCGGACGAAAGACATTATTAAACGTGTGGTTTTCAATTTTCTATAACCTACTACGTTCTATGGTCTCCTGTGGTTTAAACCCACCATCCACGTTTTTTTTTGTTGGTTTTCTTACATATATTTCCCCACTAGATAGATTATTACTATATTTCACACGATTTCAAAATTGAGTGATAGTTTCTTTTTTGTTTAGAAAATAGTATGAACTGCTTAATTTTCAGTCGATAGCTAACAACGTTTTATAAGGTACAAACAGAAAAATGAAATCTTATACAGTGTCATGTTCGTCGTCATTAATATTTTTAACTTCAACCAGACGAGTATTGACATTTTGACATATGATAGATTGTGTTCAAAGCAAACGCAACCCTTTGAAAACACAGATTTCCCTTTCAAGAACAAAATTAAATGATGCTGAAAGATAGACAGGAACAAGTCATTCTTTTTTTCCATCCGAACTGAAGGGAGAATGTAGGGTAGTTTTGCTATATGGGGAGACATCACATGTATGTCTTGAGTGAAGCTCTTATTACATATTGTTTAAAGTAGATTCACAAGGAAGAAGTGTGACAAGGGAGAAATTTGAATTGTAAAATTGAGAATGGAAATAGGGAATGTATCAAAGAGACAACAACCCGACCATAGAACAGAATATTTTAGCCAATTTTACATTCAATTTGTTTAGGTCACAATGATCTATTTTACATATTTCGTGGACAGGTATATAGCGGCGCAAATGTTTTGTGCAAGTTATAGTGTCTGTTTAAAACCATAGCTCATGCGTATGCTTCATGGAGGTTATGAACGCATAAGATCAGTATATCTGTATCTTGTGACTTTATTATTAACCTTTCCCTGTTTCCTTTTACACCGACCTCTTTGTCTACACGAATAGCATGTAATATCATGCAAGTATCTACTTCATCGGGCATGCAAAATAATACTTAAAAATTGAATACTCCTTCTGAGCAGAATTAGGGTCCTTGGAAGTGCTAGCTAGATAAATGACTTCCTCATGTATCATAGTAAATTTTGATATACCATGATGCTGAACAATTAATTCGCCAAGAAATCTGATTATGGTCTACTGGTTCTCACTGACTCAAAGAACAGTCAGGAATTAGACGACCTTCTTTATATGACCGGAAACACTTTTACAAACGAACAAAAACTTGATTCAGTTTTAGAATAACTTCAGTTGCGACTGCTATTGTAAGATTTATAGCAAGAATGATGGTACAATATTTTGTAATCATGAGTACGAAGATGGTCTAGGTCTGAAGCATCATGCGATATACTAAAATATACATGATCTTTCCGTGCTCCCTAGTGGCTGATTTGGGGGGGGGGGTGTGTTGGAACCCCCCTTTTTTTAACCTGGACTATTCAAAATATACAAATCGACCATACAATTAGTAAAAAAGAGAAATGAAGTAAGTGACAATTGACCTAGTTAATGGCCTGATAGTGTAAGCTGCAAAACGATTAACGGTACGAGAAAAGGCGTGTTTGAATCAAGGCAGACTTATCACTAAATTTGTGTTTTAAATTGCTATTTTCTTCTCACCGATTAACATTACACGATAGATATTTGGCACACATATGAAACATGTCTCATTGATGTAATCAGTGAAAAAAATCCGTCCAAGTGACACGCAATAAATTTTCTTTCGTTCAAAATGTGGTAAATTTCAGCGAAAAAAATAGTCTTACTTAAATTATATAAGTCTTTTCAGCTTTCGTTATATGATAAATTTAGTTTTCTCAGCTATATTATAAGTATCATTTGAACAAATAACACAGAAAGCAATAATTTTATTTTTCGTGTTGAAGATGGCCTGTATGAGGAGGTATTTTTGGGTACCCTAAGAAACTACAAAATTTTTAAAAACGTGACCACGGTAGCGTACGACGACATTCATGATTGGAAAATATAATGAATTTCCAATAGTTTGCATATAAATATAGCCGTGTGTTATTCGTTAACTTAAACTCGTTAACTAGACGTCTTTTTCAATACTGGGCATAATACTATAATCCCTGCCTTTGTATGGCAAAATGAAACACTGTACTATCATGTATTTTTTTTTATTGCCAAAGGTTGAGCGTTTTGTCGATAAATGATACGTTCCGAATACAAAACTTTAATTTGGAAAGGTATAATTTCCAATGTTAGCACTATGTCATATAGAAATGATGGATGTTTGTATCTGTGACCGAAAATCAACTGGATGTCGATTTAGTTTTGATGGGTCGCTGCTTTTTTGCTGGTTACATCATATGTTCTTTTATGATGGTGAACAAAAAGGTTTATTAATCATTTGTCACAACTCGACCGATTCCGTACCTCAGAAGAAGAGTAGCGGAGTCACCCGAGGATTGGCGATTGGTTTATTTATATCATATAAAACAAACCAATATATCCAATCTTCTAAACTTCTGTATAAGGTTCCTTACAATTTCTTCCCTGAAGGCCGATTGAGATGAGTCACCACTGCAATACCCTATCTAAGAAGAAAATATAATCATGCGGATACATTACATGGGATAACATATCAGTACTTACAGTAGAAAAGGTAATTTACATGGTAAATTTGTTAAAACAATCAGCAAGAAGGCGTTAACAATGTCATTGGTTAAAGGGACATTATATACTAGAAATAAAAAAAGACAAAATATGATCTTTTTTTGTTATATCATAAATGCAATAAAAATAGTACAACAATAATTCGCTTTTAGCAGCCAGTTTGTTTAAATTTTGTGAAAATCAGCTAAGAAACATCGCTGATGAATTATTCACTTGCAAATGAATAATTCAACCTCATTGAAACCGTATTCATGTGACTTCCTATTTAACCCCCTAGTTAAAGATGGGTAACGCATGAACAAAGGTAAACCATTTGGTAAGTAATTCGATCAAAAAAACTCTTTATCATACAGGTGAAAACCATGATTATTATATTTGTTTAATCTATAAAATGAAATCAGTTTTCTACATGATTGATTCTTGCAATTTGTGATGCAGAATATTCATTTTGGCTCATTATTCTCTACTTTTTAAAATCCATCCAGACCCCAATTTTGCTGTAGATTTGGTTCATTATTCTCTACTGTGTAAAGTCCATCCAGACACCCATTTTGCTGCTGATTTTGGCTCATTATTCTCCTCTGTAAAGCCTATCCAGACCCACATTTTGCTGTAGATTTGGCTCATTATAGTCTACTATGTTAAATCCATGCATACCCTTATATTACTGTAGATTTGGCTCCCCATTAACTTCCCTTTAAAACCCATTGCTCATTGTTGAAGGTCGTACAGTGACCTATAGTTGTCAATTTTTGTTTCATAGGACTTTTGTGGAGACTTGTATCATTGGCAATCATACCGCATCTTCGTATTGTTATGTTTCATAGCGTGTCGGTAAAGAACAAAGCAGGATAAATGTTCGTATCACATTGACATCGTCTCGTCCCAATATGCGTGTAACACTTAAAACGGTTATTCATTCAACCTTCAATCCAGATATTTCAATGAAAGTCTATTGAAAACTAGAAAACAAGACTGAGTTTACATTTTATAAAATCAATATGATGATCCTGATAAATGAGAGACAAAATTATAGTTATATTAAAATTCAAATAACTTACTTTTTCTTCTTCTAAACCCGTTTCCATGCACTTTTGTTGTACAATTTGTAATTTGTCCTCTTCAAGAACCACTAAAAATAATATTGCACCATATTCTGCTAACTTAATAACGGTGGCTTTTCCTATGCCAGAACTCGCTCCTGAAATATCGATATAAACACTTTATCCTCGGGCGGAACCAGCCATTTTAAAAACTGAGGGTTGCAACTGCCGGAACACCATGAACCGTTCAACATGTTCAAATATTTTAAAACAAATAAATGTAAAATATCAATAGATAAATAAATAAAAGGAGGGGGTCCGGCCCCTGGACCCCAAAACACTGGATCTGCCAATTAGCTCTGCATGTTGTAAAACAGCAATAATTTGAGGAGCGCGGTCTTTTTTTATATTTTTACTGATGTCACAATTAAAAGAGCACTTTTTTGTCAATTTAATGTTAAAAAGTCTACGAACAATTAATTGACAGTTAAAAAGAAATCATTAAGCGGATGACAAACAGACGGTAACATAGTAAAAAGAAATATTCAAATAGACAAACAACTCATTAAAAAGTACACTACACAGAAATCAAATATTGAGCAACACGAACAGGTTCAAGGAGTATGGTTGTGTCAAATGCCAACATTTCCTGTTCTGCAAAAAACACTCGTCGTGCTGCTCGTGTTAAATTCGTTGGTAATCATATCTAGTTATAGGGCATCACTCATCATCAGATAGATAAATTAACGTTTGAAAAACAAAAATGGAGTTCGTTATAGTAATATTGACATTTGTGTAGGTCTGTCGCAAAAATTCACTTGAATACCGCACAGTGGTTTAGATTAATTATTTGTCATTGGGATATTTTTGTTGTTTGGTTGCTTTTTAATTGACATGTACCCCATATCTCAGTCTTTTTATTCATTTGAAATTTTGAAAACAAATGTTATTAAAACCTTTTAAAACCTGTGCTTAATCATGTTACTATAACTTGTTCTTCCTGTTACATATCAGTATTCATTATATATTACATTATACTAGAACACACCTACGATAGCGGCGGATCCGTGTCTGAATTAAAATATCTAATTATGTATAAGCCTCATGTTAGCCTGGATTTTAAGTGTTGGTATTGTCACCTGATAAAGGCATAGTGATTTTAAGATGCACACTTTTCTTTTCTTTCAAAATTTTTCAGTTTGAACCCGACGACTGACTTGGAACTTATCAATTATTAGTAATATTAATTATTTGGAAAACAAAAGGCCTGGAATTCATGGAGTAATATTTAATCAACAACATTGTTTTATCTATGCTACTAAAACTAAAGACCGTTTTTGTCTTCTCCTGATAATTTTGGAAAACAAAAAGGACTGGAATTGGTAAATTTTAATCAACAGCATAGTCCAATATATATTATAAATAAAGTTGAATTCTTTGATTCGCCGTTTTAACGTTATGTCGGCTCACAAATCTGAAACCGTACCTACGCCTTATTGTATGCCTAATTTTTTAAAATTTGTATTCTCATTTCATCAAGTCATGCTGATCAAATTACTATAATAGGAAAAATGTTGTACTTCATATCATATCATGGGCTTTATTGAAATAAAATGTCTTATGTCTTATATCTTATGACCTACATAACAGAAAAAAATAACAATAGATATAAATAGTCTGACTGTTTTTTGTTTTAAGGTTGATATGTCTGGACTAATGCAGCTTTTCAGTTCAATTTAAATAAAACATAAAACCGTGACACACGTTGAATCACTCATATCAGAGATTAGCAATTACATCGGAAACCAGCGATATATTTAAATTCAGAGATATAACAATGTTAGGAATCTCCAGTCGTGCTGTCCATTTGTGTTTCCCTGTGATTTGTTTCTGATAAACGAACCTTTATGTTAACTTTCCAAACATTTTTGCCAACATTGACTTAATTTATGATTTTTTTTCTCTCTTTTTTTTTTTTTCAAAGTTGGCTTCATATTTCATGAATGGTCTATATTCATTATAGTTTACTTGTGCGACTTGTAAAATGAATATGCGCAAAAGTAACAAAATCGTGTGTGCAATCTAAAACAAAAATGTAAATCTCTGATGCGCCCTAATGTAATGCGCACGTGAAATGTTGTGCATTCCATTTGTATAGGAATTTTAAATAATGATGGTTGTTTTCAATGAGTTAATTGGTTTTTTCTTACTCTGGTTGTTTTAACAAATTTACCATGTTGTCCTGATTTAGTTTGTGAGTAGATAGGTCAAATTTATTCATATTGAAAATACCCCTTTTTACTATAAGTACTGATAAATTATCCCATTTAATGTATACGCATGATTATATCTTCTTCTTAGATAGGGTATTGCAGTGGTGACTTATCTCAATCTGCCTTCAGGGAAGAAATTGTAAAGAACCTGATCATAAATTTGGAAGATTGGATATATTGGTTTGTTTTATATAATAAAATATACCTTTTTGTGCACCATTATAAAAGAAAATATGATGTAACCACCAAATAAGCAGCGACCCAACAAAACTGAGTCAACATCTAGTTAATATTCGGTCCACAGATATAAACATTCATCATTTGTATATGACATAGTGCTAACATTGGAAATGATACCTTTCCAAATTAAAGTTTTGTATGCGGAACGTATCAAATTGTTCCGAAATGTTTCTAATTAATCGTCTAGACACAGTTTGAGAGAATACGATTTGGAATCAACATGTACTACATGTAACCGAACTCCTGTCACATAAATAAAAATCTTAATTCCCATCATTTCAACGACATACTTTCATTTAGAACAAGATATTCTGATCTCACGGTATGTTCTCACAGTATTTACAACAATTGGAAGTAATAAAGGCTAATATTTTACATGCAGAACTGTTTTACCTTCTGCGGATCCTTTATATAAATATAATTATATTTTATTATGATTCAACATTCACGATGTCTTGAACGAATTATTCAGGATAAAGAAGTAAAGCTTAGCTATAGTGCTATAGTAGCATCAGGACCGACAACTTTTGTTTCTCTAAAAGAAAGTCATATTGAGAGATTAGATATTTTGTGGATTTTAACTATTTCAGAATCTGTATTTACATAGAGGTGTTATCATTTATCGGCAAAACGTTCAGGTTTTGGCAATCAAACCAAAAAAATACAAGATAGTACAGAAATTCATTTTGACATACATAAGCAATGATAAAGTATCAACTTGATGGCAGAAGAGTAGACGCAATTAAGTTTTCGTTGCAAAACATAACAATAAAATGTATGCTGAAAGTGTAGCTGCATCTAGTAAATTTTATCAAAACAGATTGCTCTCATAGAATAAGAGAAAAAATAAAAGAATTATCTATTACTATGCAAATAAGATATAAGTAGTCCCAAATCTTCGTGGTTAACGCCACTCAGATATGAGAAGACTACATCCCATAAATGCACATACGTTTTAGGCTGATATTGCAGGCTCTGTTTTGTTTGCAAATGTAAGTGAAACCAAGGAAGAGGATTACGACAGATTCGTCAGTGTGAACCAGAAGGCGAAATTGTTCTTAGCACAATTATGCTTGCCATATCTCAAAGAAACAAAAGGTTTGTTAGTATGAGGAAAAACTAAATTTTTCTGTCACAACTATGCTTCCCTCATCTCAAAGAAACAAAATATTTGTTAGTATGAGACAAAACTAAATTCTAACTGGCACAACTATGCTTGCCTCAACTCAAAGAAACAAAAGGTTTGTTAGTATGAAGGAAATCTAAATTCTTTCTTGCACAAATATGCTTCTCTTATCTCAAAGAAACACAAGGTTTGTCAGCATAAGGAAAAACTAATTTATTGCTGTCACAACTTTGCTTGCCTCATCTAAAAAACAAAAGGTCTGTTGGTACGGGGGTGGGGGGGGGGGATATAGGGAATGACACTTTAAATTGAATTTGACTTTAAGAAAAGAATATAGGGTTCAGTAAATTTACGTGTTTGCTAATAACCAGTCAGAAGGGAAACTATACAATCGATGAGACGACGTGACAATGGAATTGGCTAGAACAAATTAAATATTACCAAGGGGAAGCAAAAGAGGCAGAATTAAGTATTGGCGTAATTTCATACTTTCAGATGAATGCAACAAAAATTGTTTAGATACGCTGTCGGATTACTTTCATGTTTAAAATAAAGATGATTAATATCGTTTTTTAATAACAAATATGGAATATTGCATGCATATGTTAACTTTTATGAATCAAATTCGCCTCTTCTTTATACATACAATCATAAGAAACAGCGTATGAATATAAAATATACTTTTAAGTAATTTAAATTTCCAATGTAGGTAATATAATCTACATGTCAAGTATCAGAACCACGATACCGGTAAGTATATTTAATTTATAATTTAATAGTTTATGTATTCTTTAAACTGACCCTGAAAATAAAAATGAAATCGTACAGTTCTGTCCGAACACTGTGTTAATTGAAACGGCACCAAACAACACAACCAAAACATTTATATGTCAATATATTGTTTTCAACAATAATTTGTATGCTGTTTAAAAACCATCTGAACAGGAAAGCAGTTTTCCTGGGAAGTTAACCATATATTTGCACTTAAAAGAAAGCCACAAATGTTCAAAATCATAGAATCTATCATAAAAACACATTTGGAATGTATAACATATTTCACTCCCTAGTAACTTCGTTACTTTAACTGTAATTTAAATTTGTAATGCAAAATTACTTTGTAATATTGATATGCAAATAAAAAAAAAGTTTTATGTTTTTCAGCAACCGGAAGTAGTAGTTTACTGCATGGCAAAAGTAGCTATTGATATGCTTACAAAATGTCTAGCCAAAGGTAAAATATATTTATTATACAGTAATATTTCTAGATGAAAAAATTAAAGGAATTGCCGGTTTCGTCAACCAACCAAAATCATTGTAAAATGTTGTGACTTGTAATTGATTGTATTGAATATTACAAAATAAAAAGAATTTAAAAAAATTTCTTTTGTGATGGTACAGTGCTTGATGCTTGATATCATTTTTATCTTTTTTCATCTGTCCATTTTTGTCTAATCTAACGTTTATTTAAATAAGTTGTGAAATAATCATGATAATATTTAAAACATATGCTTCCCCGGTTGTCTGTCTTTACACCAACTTATTGATCCCTCACGTTCAAAAACAGCTTTGACCCCCCCCCCCCCCCCCCCGTTTTACCACCTTCTTTTAAAAAAACTTTATCGACGCATACAGTTAATGAACAAATCATTGAAAAAAATATTGATTTAATAAATTTCTTTCAGAATTAGGTCTTCACGGTGTAAGAGTGAATGCCATCAAGTAAGTTATAATTAGTTGGTGATGTAGTTCCTAGAACGTTGTTACTAAGTACCTTGATTTGTAATCAATACACAGTTGGTCCCTTAACCTTCAGTGCCAGATGAAGTATTTACAATTATGTTGATATTTGTCAGTTCAAGTTTGTTTACGTTAATCAGCTGTCGGTACTATAAACTGCATCATCGGATGCAGCGTCATAATTTATGACTTTATCCAGGATTCCCACGATCTGTATTTCTACTTAAATGCTTGTTATATAAACATTTGTTGCTGTTGATTCTAGTTAGTTTATATTAAACCATGTAACCATAAAGTTGTATGTCTATGCCAAGGTGTCTTCAGCGCGTATACTACACCAGATATTTAAAAATTATGTAATAGAGTATATGTCGTTTCAAACCACAATGCTTTTGCTATTTGCTTTTAATAGGCAGAGACTACAGTTTGTCTTGCATTGTCCTGCATTCTGCAAAGAAATCTAATCTAAAATTGTATAATATCTGTAATTTGAAACTGGACTTCAGAAGGTTATTTTCAGAACTTTTTAATTGCTTGAAGTGTATTCAATGGCGAATGGCCATTGTATGGTGTCTGTCCGTCCGACATGACTAGCGAGCTGGTCTGACCTCTGTTCACGGATGATTGAACAACGTTTTAAAGTTTTCATTTAAGTCAGTTTCTCATTTATTATGATTACTTGGTCTATAGAATGGTTGTTACAAGTATAAGGTGCATATGACAGCCTGACAGAGGTCAACTGATCTGTGAAAATGGTCTTTCTCGGCACTATATGTAACACTGATTTTATTCTAAAAAGTTTAATACATAACTGGACAAATATTGCTATTGAGTTACGGGCCTGCATCAGGTCGATAATTATATTTTTGAACAACACGATGTCATGGTTTTCTCCGAATGCTTATGACGTCTTCACACTAAATCCTTTGAAGATGCAATGATAAGTCTTTAGTCTAAAAAAAGACATGGTCTAAATTTATTAATCAACATTGGTCTATTAACTAGCTTCAAATTAACCAAGTACTCTGGTTCTATGTGTCTTTTGACATGCTGTTTGTTACCGATTTACTGAGTCAAGCTCTTTCCATCTGATATTAATGTTTATTCTAATGATGTTACCCCATTGTCCCAGCTTATACAAATATGTTAACCCCACCACATTCTGAATGCACCTGGAAGATGAAAAACTTTCCCCTCCAAGTTTTCAGAAGTTACATTTTTAAGGGAGATAACGAAAAAAAGATATTTAAATTTGATTAAGACTTATATGCTTCTTTTGTAGATTGATTGGGGTGTAAAAGCGTTGACCAAGGTACATTGTGTATGAAGGCCATGGGCGCTTTATTCTAAAAATTTGCGAACGGACAACGCTTTAACAACCCTATACAATTACTAAAAGAAGCATTCAATACTTATAATTACATCTTTGTTGATAGGATTATGAAAACACGATTCTTCCAAGTTTTTCTTTTATTTACCTGAGCACTTTATTGTGGAAGCTCGTGTCATTAAGAATGGTGCATTTCATTTTGTAATGAAGGTTAATTTATTTCAGAATGTCGCGAGATTGCTGTTAACCAATCAAAATAACGTATTATAATGAAACATACAAGTAATGTAATTATTTCAATATGATGACAATATTAATAAAATTACTATTATAGGAAATGTCAACTTTTGTCATTCTATTTCTTAGTTATGTTTCTTTTCTGATATATGCTTTCGTATATGTAAATATAATCTCTTTTAATATTTATTATTCATGTTTGTTTAGTAAGTTTATCGTACATGTGTTACTTTATTGTATTCTATTGTCAAATTGTAGTCCTGGCTTCATTGATGATACCAATATTCTTCGTAATAGTTCTAGGAAGTTTACAGATGAAGACCAAAAGAAGGTTGTATACATATATTGTTCCATCAATAAATTATGAATAGATTCGACCTTGGAGTCAGTATCGCTGTAATTCACTCTTAACATAGATATGATTCTTTGTCCAGATTTTGGATGACTTTTTTTTTGGGGGGGGGGGGGGGGTATTAGCCCTACAACGTTTGTATTAGGTGTTTGGTTTTTACATTTATGTTTCACTGAAGAGACACAAGTTGTCAAAATGCGAATATAGTGTCAGGTGCATTGTAACTAGAACCGTGAATGTTGTTATTGCAATACCCTATGAAAAAAAAATGACCTAAACGGAAATTTGGTGTTTTGTCTTCTTTTTTTTCTCTTTATCGATATGCGAACAAATATTTTAAATTTTGGCTTTCAAAGCATTACGTCTCGAACGTACCAGATAGAGATTGTTTCCGAAATTCATGAAACCAATTTTGATATCTTTGCATCTTGCATTTCAATGTCTAAAATTACTTTTTTTCTTTATAGTTTGCAAACAAGTATGCAAATCTGGCACACCTAAAGAGGGCCGGAAAACTATCAGATGTTGTTTCCCTCTTGCTCTTCTTGGCATCAGATGAAGCATCGTACATTACCGGAAGTATCAACAATGTCGATGGTGGATATCATTTATATCCTTGATCAATATTCTTCCTTCTCTGATATAATTCAGATTTCAGACTTTTAGTGTAATTAATAGCAATTATATTTTCAGTCTTTATTTTGACATTCCCTGATTAAAAGATGCATCATTTTCAGAATAAAAATTGGAATGAGATTTCTTGCTTTTTAATATTAATTGCATGTTCGTGTTAATAGACAATCGACCATTAAGACCCAACAATTCAAAAACAAAAAAGGGCGAATGTCAGGGCCTTTTATAGCCTACTATACGGTATATGTTGTTTTTATTGTTGAAGGTTGCAATAAAGTTGACAACAGAATGCTTATTGTGACTTCTTTGCCATGTTAGATTTTCGTTTATAGTTTTTAGAAAAGACCAGATCGTTAGTGTTCTCACATGAATTGTTTCACATTTTGTCGAGCTTATTGATTGGTATTGGTTTTGTTCATTGTTGAAGGTCGTACGATATCATACAGCTGATAATCAAACAAAATCTCCTTACTTTATTAAGGTAGACTTTTAAAATGACTAGTCTTCTTGTTGTGACTAAAGGCACTTATAGAATGGAAAATACATTCAAAAGGAAAAGTTAGATGTAAGCATTTCTAAAAGTGAAATGAACAGTTAATTTTTAGACAAGTTATTATTATTAAACGTTATGTCACTTTCCGGTCCTGAATTTATATCCGTCATTTGCCATACTAAATTGTAACGTAACACTACACAAACATATACAGTGGAGTTATGCGAATGATGAACGGAACATTTAAAAGATCTGCAATGAAGATTGCACCCCGACCTGTATCCTCCCAATTGAACTATACCAACATTGTTTGTTCAAATTAAGCTTTAAAACACTTTCTGATAGAACAACAAGAAGACACACGCTGAAATATCTCGCCTGTTTTACTGGCCACTGGTTATAGGTTAATAGTCCTCAATATAAATTTTACTACAAGTATCACACTAACTTAAGAATAACATGAGGTCAAGGTCAGAAGAACCCTGCTAGACAGACATGTACACCTTACAGTCATTAAATACATCAAATATAGTTGACCTATTGCATATAGTATCTAAAAACAAACTTAACCAGGAAAACTTACCACTGACCAATGAACCATGCAAATGAGGTCATGGTCAGATGATACGTGTCAGACAGACATATACACGTTACAATCATTATACATACATTAAATACATTTAACCTATTGCGTATAGTTTAAAAAAAAAACAGACCAAAACACAAAATCTTGACATTGAGCAACGAACCGTGAATATAATGTCAAGGTAAAACAAACCTGCCAGACTGACATGAATATCGTAAAATATTTCCATATACCATATATGGTTGACCTACTGCATACAGTATTAGAAAAAACAGACCAAAACACAAAAACTTAACTTTAACCACTGAACAATGGAAATGAAGGTCAAGGTCAGATGACACCTGCCAGTTGGACATGCACACCTTACAATAATTCCGGACACCAAATATATTAGACCTATTGCTTATAGTATCGCCGATATGAACTTGACCACGAAAACTTAACCTTGTTCACTGATCCATGGAATGAGGTCAAGGTCAAGTAAAATCTGTGGATCCTGCAAGGTACACATATACCAAATATAGTTATCATGTCACTCATTATAAGAGAGAAATTAACATTACAAAGAATTCTAGATTTTTTTCAAGTAGTCACTGGAAAATGAAAATGAGGTCAATGACATGGAACACATGACAAACAGAAGGCATATGTATACAAAGTATGAAGTATTAAGGTCTTCTATCGTCAGATATATTAAGCTTTTAAGAGTTCAGTTAGTGTCGCTGTCGGTGCCACCGACGTATCACTTTTACTATGTCTCGCTTTCCTCGACAGAAATCGAAGGCTCGACAAAAAAGTAGTAATTTTGCAACGGTTTCTTTAATAGTTGGTTGTCACGAGAATGGATGAAATATTTGCCACTGGAGATTATCCAAACAACAACATATCAATTATAATCATGGTATTTTTGTTCAATCAGGAAACTGTAAAAAGATTTACTCCAAAAGCGATGAGACGATCGTTTATCATTATTGTTCATTTTCTTTTGTTCTGTACCGTGTTAATACATATTTTTTTCTATTTCCTATATCAAGTAATGGTTTTCGTCACCACTAATTATAATAATGAAAACCTTCACTAAATTATGTGCCTGTCTTCCCATCAAGACAAGTTCAACAAACATAGTGTAAAGACGCCATTTACGTAATAGATATCCCATGAGGACGCGGTGTGTTAGTGCAAGATCACCCCGATGGCCGGCGAACGGAGGTTGAACTTAAACTGACACACCAATTCTTATATTTTGGCATTGCGCAAGGTTAATACTAGTATGTTTTTTTTCCCGATAATATCGAAGCTCTTCTAGACTATATGGAAAACATTAACGCTTCATAACATCTAATTCAGAATGCCATTCTGAACTAGATGTTATGAGGCGTAAATGTATTTTTTCATATAGTCTAGAAGAGCTGGGATGTAGAATAGTTATCCAGCTCGGATTGGTGTGTCAGTTTAAGTTCAACCTCCGTTCTCCGGCCATCGGGGTGATCTTGCACTAACACACCGCGTCCTCATAGGATAACTTTTACGTAAATGGCGTCTTTACACTAAGTTTGTTGACCTTGTCTTGATGGGAAGACAGGCACAGTTTACGCATGTGAATTTCACACAATAAAAATAGTATTTTTCATGATTTTATAATATAGATGTTATTCGAGTATCTTTATTTTGAAAATTCACGTGAAAAAAATCCTGTGATTTTCATGTTAAATTTATGTGATTGCTATTCACGTGATGTGTAAAAATCATGATGGTTTCATTTATAAGTTTAAATTTGTTTTCAAATAACTTTCAGTGACTGAGAGCACTCTTTGATCAGTATTTTGTTTTATTTTTTCTAATTGTTTCGTGCAAATTTTAGTGTATTCTTATATTGTACTGTGACACTTATTTCTTAGGTCACGAGAGTATTGTTCTATCCCGTCTTATTCTTTATGTTTTGATGTTTCAGGAGTCAGGAGCCTGAAATTCATTGATTGTTCATTGTTGAAGACCGTACAATAACCTATATCGGTATAGTGTGGATAGTTTTCTCATTTGCAATCACACCAAACCTTATTTTCATAAAATGTAAAAAGTATATTGAGTGGTTAGTTGTGTTTGATTCAGTCAAATGTCAAATATTTCATGGGTTCTAGCTCCACGTCCGGTATAAAGATTTATGAGATATGAGGTTCTATATGCAGCTTCAAGCTTGGTATCAAGATTAATTACGGCAGATGTTTTAGCATCACTTCCGCGGTATCAATATCTATTACAACAGAGGTTCTAGTTCCATGTCCAGTAACAAGATTTATTAATGAAGAAATTATAGCTCCACGTTCGGTATCAAAATTAATTACAGAAGAGGTTCTAGCTGCACGTCTGGTAGCAAAACATATTACAGAAGATATTCTTACGAGCCATGGTATATATATATACACGCACTGTGTTCCCGTGAAATAGAACCTTGATCTTTACAAATGAAAATAAAGGCCAGTGTCATGCATGCAGGTTTTCTCTATATAGTAACATCAATGTGCAACGTATGCACGGTGTATCATATGATACGTTATCTAGTATAAGCTAGGTCAAGGTAATCTTTGTTTAGATCTTTTGTTTTATGTCGTACACTTTCGTCATAACTCGGCCGATTCCGAACCTTCATCGGATAGAAGGAGTGTAGCGGAGTCTCCCGAGGATTGCTGTTTGATCAGATTGAAGGAGAGTAGTGTAGTCAACAAAGAATTTCCGATTGAACGATTGAAAACATGGCTAACTTCAGAGAAAAAGTTGTCCTTGTAACAGGTAGGAATCATGTTCTGCTTTACGTCGAACTTTTCTGAAACATGTGAAAATTATCAAATTTGCTGTAAATTGTACATTGCAAATGCGTATGTATTTTTTTCATAGTAATAGATTACGTACGTACATGTACTGTCATTGGCGATAATGATTACCCTGTCATAAAAAAAATCAATGGAGACATTAATTCAAAATCACGCGTGAAATTTAATTCTAGTTTTGTTACAAATGTTACAAACATAATAATAATTCCTGTTTTGAAAAAAGTAGAACACTCGTTTTATATTGAATTTGAGGGTACGGAGGTTTTGTTTTAGAATAGAGAATAATAGGGAGAAAATATAAAGAATAGAGAAGAATTTACCAAAAAAGAACTAAAGATAATAACCAGGTTCTTGAATATGAAGAATATTGCAAAATTGCCCAAGAACTAAAGAATACAAAATTGAAAGACCTCCATCAAGGCCCTCAAATATTGTACGACTGAAGATGCCTAGCAATGTTATATCTCACCCTAAATTTGAATATATCGCTGGTTTTCGATGTAATTGTTGGCATCTGATATGAGTATGGTATTAGTGATTCAACGTATTCCCTGGTTTTATGTTTTATTTCAATTAAACTGTAAAAAAAACCTGCATTAGTTCAGACTTAACAACCTTAAACAAAACATAATGAGAATACTTATATAATGTTGTTATTTTTTTCTATTATAAAACTCATTTCATTACACGTAAGACATAAGGCATTTTATTTCACTAAAGTCCCCGATGGGATATGAAGTACAATATTTTTCTTATTGTAGTAATTTAATCAGCATGACAATATGAATTTTTAAAATCTAGACATAAAATAAGGCGTAGGTACAGTTTCAAATTTGTTAGCCAACATAACGTTAAAACGGCGAATCAAAACATTCAACTTTATTTATTTATTATCTATTACTAATATAGGACAATGCTGTTGATTAAAAATTACCAATTCCAGTCCTTTTTGTTTTCCAAATTTATCAGGAGAAGATAAAAAAAAAGGTCTTTAGTTTTAGTAGCATAGATAGGACAATGTTGTTTATTAAATATAATTCTTTACATTCCAGATCTTTTTGTTTTCCAAATAAATAATATTACTAACATGAAAGGCTTATACATAATTAGATATTTAAATTCAGTCACGGATCCGCCGCTATCGCAGGTGGGTTCTGGTATGATTTAATATATAATGAATACTGTTATGTAACGGGAAGAACAAGTTATAGTAACATGATTAAGCACAGGTTTTAAAAGGTTTTAATAACATTTTTATCAACATTTCAAATGAATGAAAAGACTGAGATAAGGGGTACATGTCAATTAAATAACAACCAAAACAAAACAAAATATCACAATGACAAATACTTCATCTAAAACACCGAGCAATATTCAAGTGCATGTTTGCGACAGACATACGCAAATGTCAATCTTACTATGACCAACTCCATTTTTTTCAAACGTTAATTTATCAATATGATGTTGAGTAATGCCTAATTACTAGATATGATTACTAACGAGTTAAACAGGATCAACAATCAAGTGTTATCAGCAATACAGGAAATGTTGTTATTTGACACAAAAATACTCCTTGCACCTGTTCATGTTGCTCAATATTTGATTTCAGTGTAGTGTACTTTTTAATCGCTTGTTTGTCTATTTGAATATTTCTATTTACTTTGTTACCGTCTGTTTGTCATCCGCTTTATGATGTCAATTAATTTGTCGTGCTGATCATTCAGTCAAACCCTTTCAAATTATTTTATAGTTTGTTGTTATGTTGTACTTTTACACTTATGTCCTAGGCTACGAGAGGATTGTTTTATCCCATATGATTTTTTAAGTATCTACATGTCCCACAACAGGAGACTGAAATTCATTGACTGCCATTGAATAGTGTCTGCAATATTTGTGTTTCTTCTATTGTTTATAGCAACAATCAGCCTGTTGATTTTTTTTGGGCATTGTTCCACTTTTGTTATACCTGGGCCTTATTAGTTTACTATATGGAACGGGTTTTGCTGATTGCTGAAGGCCATAAAATTACCTGCATTGCTCAAGCATAGTTTCTTTCATTGGCTATCACATCACTGTGTTTGCATAAATTTCAGTGGCAAATATTTCATGAGGTACTAGCTTCACGTGCGGTATCAAGATTTATGACATTTGAGGTTCTATTCTATATGCAGCTCCAAGATTGGTTTCAAGATTAATTACGGCAGATGTTTTAGCATTACTTCCTCGATATCAATTTTTCTTACAACATAATTCCAGTACCATGTCCGGTAGCAAGATTTATTATAGAAGACATTCTTGCTGCACGATTGGTAGCATAAATAAGTACAGAAGATATTCTTACGAGCCATGGTATACTTATATACGCACTGTGTTTCAGTTAAATTGCTCCTTGATATTGCCAAAATGAAAATAAAGGTCAGTGATATTTATGCATGTTTACCTTACAATTACATCGATGTGCAACGTGTTCATGATGTTTCATATGATACGTTAATAACAATATAGCTGTAAGCTTGGACAAGTTAATCTTTTTTTTTTATATATTTTGTATTATGTCGTACACATTCGTCACAACTCGGCCGATTTCGTACCTTCATCGGATAGACGGAGTGTAGCGGAGTCTCCCGAGGATTGCCGATTGATCAGATAGAAGAAGAGAAGTGTAGTCACCCGATACTTTTCCGATTGAACACTGACAATTTCTGATTGAAAACCATGGCTAACTTTAGAGAAAAAGTTGTCCTTATAACAGGTAGGAATCATGTTCTGCTATCCGTCTAACTTTTCTAAAACATTTGAAAATTATTAAATTTGTTGTATATTATTCAGTTGCAAATGCGTATGAATTGTTTTCATAGTAATATATTACTTACGGAAAGTCCTTGGCGATAATAATTACCTTGTCATAAAAAATATCAAGGAGACATTAATTTTAACTGAACTGACTTGATGAAATGACAATACAATTTTTTTAAATCTAGACATAAAAAAGGCACAGTTTCAAATTTGGTAGCCGACATAACGTTAAAACAGCGAATCAAAGAATTCAACTTTATTTATATCTAATATTGAACAATGCTATTGATTAAACATAACCAATTCAATGCCTTTTTGTTCTCAAAATTTATCAGGAGAAGACAAAAAAACAGTCTTTTGTTTTAGAAGCATAGAAAGAACACTGTTATTGATTAAATACTACTCTTTGCATTCCAGGCCTTTTTGTTTTTCCAAATAATTAATATTACTTATAATTAATAAGTTCCAAGTCAGTCGTCGGGTTCAAAGTGAAACATTTTGAAAGAAAAGAAAATTTTGCATCTTATAATCTTAATGATTGTATCAGGTGACAATACTTAAGCATGTTAAGATCCAGGCTAGAATGAGGCTAACACATAATAAGTTATTTAAATTAAGTCAAGGACCCGCCGCTATTGCAGGTGTGTTCTGATATAATATATAATGTAACAGGAAGTACAAATTATATTAAGCACAAGTTTTAAAAGGTTTTAATAACATTTTATCAAAATTTCAAATGAATAAAAAGACTATAGGGTACATGTCAATTAAATAGCAAACAAACAACAAAAATAACCCACTGACAAATATTTAAAACACCGAGCAGTATTCAAGTGCATTTTTGTGACAGACCAACGCAAATATCAATCTTACTATAACGGACATCATATTTTTCAAACGTTAATTTATTAATCTAATGTTGAGTGATGTCTTATCAAGATATATGATTACCAACGAATTGAACAGGAGCAACACGACGAATGTTATCAGTAGAACAGGAAATGTTGGCATTTGACACAAAAATTATTTTTTGAAGCTGTTCGTTTTGCTCAATATTTGATTTTAGAGTAAAATTGAGAATGAAAATGGGGAATGTGTCAAATAGACAAAAACCCGACCGTATTAAAAAAAAACAACAACAGAATGTCACCAACAGGTTTTCAATGTAGCGAGAAATTCCCGCATCCAGAGGCGTCCTTAAGCTGGCCCCTAAACAAAAATATACTAGTTCAGTGATAATGAACGCCATACTAATTTCGAAATTGTACACAAGAAACTAAAATTGAAACAATACAAGACTAACAAAGGCCTGTGGCTCCTGACTTGGGACAGGCGCAAAAATGCGTACTTTTTAATCGGTTGTTTGTCTATTTGAATTTTTCTATTTACTATGTAACCGTCTGTAATCCGAAAAATGATATGTTTTCAACTGTCAATTAATTTGTCGTAGACTTGTTAACCTTTAATGTACACAACACTCCTTTTTTAAATGTGACATCAGTAAAAATAAGAAAAAGATCGCCATTCTAAAATTATTGTTTTTTTACAACATGCAGAGCTAGTTTGCGGATCTAGTGGTTTTGGGTTCGTGGACCGGAACCCCATAATTCTATTTATTTATTTATATTCTTAATGTTTCTAATTATTTGAACATTTTGAACGTTTCATGATGTTCCGGCAGTTGCAACCCTCAGTTTTCAAAATGGCGGGTTCCGCACCTGTAGATTGTATTTCATTTGATATTTCAGGAGCAAGTTCTGGTATAGGAGAAGCCACTGCTATCAAGTTAGCAGAACATGGTGCCAGCTTATTTTTAGTGGCTCTTGAAGAGGACAAACTGCAAATTGTACAACAAAAATGCATGGAAAAGGGTTTAGAAGAAGAAAAAGTAAGTCATTCAAATCTTGATATGAATAAGATTTTGTCGCTCATTTATTTAGATCATCAGAATGATTTTATAAAAGGTATACTCAATCTTGTTTTACAGAGTTGCATAGAAATTTAACTAAACTGACTACTGAAAATGAATTGTTGTTTCAATACTTCATTTGTATTTATGATTTCACAAAACAAAATTAAATCATACTTATTCTTTTTTTTTATTTCTAGTAGATAATGCCCCTTTAACCAATACATGGTTATCGCCTTCTTGCGTTTTTTGTTAACAAATTTAAATGTGTAGCCTTTTTTACTATGAATAATGATATATTATCACATGTAATGTATAGGCAGTTTACTTTTTATCTTCTTAGATAGGGTTTTGCAGTGGTGACTTATCTCAATCTGCATTCAGGGAAGAAATTGTACAGAACCTGAAACAGAAATTTGGAAGATTGGATATATTGGTTTGTTTGATATTATATAAATATACCTTTTATTCACCATTACGAAAGAAAATATGATGTAACCACTAAAAAAGAAGCGACCCAACAAAACTAAGTCAACATCCAGTTAATATTCGATCAACAGATACACACATTCATTATTCCTATATAACATAGTGCTAACATTGGAAATCATACCTTTTTTAATACAAGTTTTGTAATCGGAACGTATCATTTATTGATAAAACGTTCATGCTTTGGTAATAAAAAAAACCACATCATATGATAGTACAGCGATTCATTCTGCCATACAAAAGCAGCGATAAGGTATCGACAAACTTGATCACAGAAAAATAGAAGCAATTAGGTTTTCATTGCAAAGTGTATCTAGTAAATCTGAGATAATTACACTGTTCTTGTTTTACAATGTATCAAAATAAATTGCTCTCATCGAATAAGAGAAAAGAGAAAATAATTATGTATTACTTTTATACAAATAAGATATATGTAGTCCCAAATATTTGTGGCTTACGCCCCTCAGTATCAAAAGACTATATCGCATACACTGTGGATTCATTCTTATTCATGGGATATCAATTTTCGTGGATTTCGTGGGTATAATCAAACAACGAAATGCACATGTTCTATATGTTTGTGTGTAGACTTTGGCAAAACCACAATATTAAATGTCCACGAAATACAATGTTTACTGAATTCACGAAAATTGATACCCAAGAAAATAAAGGAATCCACATTATGTACATACGTTTTAGGCTGACATTGCAGGCTATGCCATGTTTTTTCATGTAAGTGAAACTAAGGAAGAGGATTACGATAAATTCCTCAATGTTAACCAGAAGGCGAAATTCTTCCTGGCACAACTATGCTTGCCTCATCTCAAAGAAACAAAAGGTTTGTGTGTATGCATGAGAGGAAATTAATTCTTTCTCAATAGATATAGTAAGATGTTGTATGAGCCCAATGAAACAAATCTTCGTTCAAATAACAATTTATAAAAGTAAACCTTTATAGGTCTAGGTACGGCCTTCAACACGAAATCTTGGCTCATACCGAACAGCAAGCTATAAAAGGCCCCAAAAACTACTCGACAAGTGTAAAAAAAAAGTTTTTGTTTATATGAGGGAAAATTTGATTCTTTCTGGCAGAACTATGCTTGCCATACCTCAAAGAAACTAAAGGTTTGCTAGTTTGATAGAAAACGTAATCTTTCTTGCGAAACTATGCTTGCCTTATCTCTAATAAACAAAATGTTTGCTATTATAAAGGACAACTATTTTGCTCTGGCACAACTATGCTTGCCTTATCTCAAGGAAATAAAATATTTGTTAGTAAGAGGGAAAACTATTGTTTTCTGTCACAACTATGCTTGCCGTATCTAAAAGAATCAAAATGTTTAGTAGTATAATGGAAAACTAAATTCGTTTTTTTGGTACTGTGCTTGTCTTATCTCAAAGTAACAAGTTTTGTTTTTCAATTTTCAAATGTTTTTGCAACTTCATACTTTCAGGAGAATGTAACAAAAGATACATTGTAGGATAACTTTCATTGCATCAAAAATCGAGATTGATATACATTTTTCAATAACCAATATGGAATATATCACGTAATTTTAAACTGTTATGCCAAAAAAATCTTTTCTTTTTAATAGATACATTCATAAAAAATCGATCTAAATATATTTTAAGTAATTAAACTTTTTAATGTAGGTAATATAATCTACATGTCAAGTAACAGTTCCACGATACCGGTAAGTATATTTTATTAATAGTTTCATATTTTATGTACATTCTTTAAATCAGACATTATCAAATTAAAAATGAAATTGTACTTTGTTCGAACACTGTGTTATTTAAAACGACACCCAGCAAAACAACAATAATTTGTATGCAGTTGCATGCTGTTTGCTTGCCATCTGAACAGGCAAGCAGTTTCCTTGGGAATTAAGTTAATTATTTATTTGCACTTGAAAAATAAAGAAAGCCACCAATGTTTGCATCATAGATTCTCTAATTTTTGGGCTATTTTCACATTTCCTGAACGATGTTAAAAAAATGTTTCTCCTCAATAGTGACAAATCTGTTCTCGGCAAATTATTGGTTGAATTTTAATTATGACGATAAATTTTATTGTTTTCATCTGCATTTTCTTAGTGTGACGTTATGCAAAAGGTGACGACACATCAAAAGTACACAACTTTCCTCAAATCTTTGAAAAAGAGGGATTAAATTCATAAGATAAACAGATTCCACAACTGTAACTCGACTATCCACTCTCGACAGTTAGATTTAAAAAAAATAAAAAGCTCGGCAAGCCTTGCGCTATAAATAGTAAAATACTACTGTTTCGAGTGGACAAATATAGTATAAAACTTGTTGCTGTTGTATATATAGATCATACAAGAACATGTGTAATGCATAACATATTTCACTCCTTAGTAACTTGGATACTTAAAGTGTAATATGAATTTTTATATATAATGCAAAATTATTATATAAAATTGAAATGTATATACAAAATAAATTGTATATGTTTTTCAGCAACCGAGAATAATAGTTTACTGCATGGTAAAAACAGCTATTGATATGCTTACAAAGTGTCTAGCCAAAGGTTACATATATTTAGTTTATAGTAATATGTCTATATGAATAAGCGGGAATTGCCAATTTCGCCAAACAATCAAGATCATTGGTACTTTTTCTGTCTTGTAATTGATTGCATTGTCTATTTAAACATTTAAAAGAAAAGACTTTCAACAATTTAGTTTGTGATGGTATAATGCTTGACATCATTTTATCTGTTGTTTAACTGTCCATTTTTTCTCATCTAAAGTTTATTTAAATAAGTTTTGCAATAATGTTTATAACATAGTATTCCCTGGTTATGTATGTCCGTCGACCAAATTAATGGTCCTTTCCGTTTGAAAACTTTGTTTAAACACTCACTTTTTTTCCAAAAATGTGTTAAGTTCTATTTTATTTTGTCGAGGATTCAGTCGAGGCACTGGGCTAAGCGCGGGAGAAAGATATAAACACTCTTTCCGAATGGATTAAAGCGGTGATGTCGTTGATTCAAATCAGAAAATGAATGGGGCTTTTAATGCCCATTCTATGTCAATCTTTAAAAAACAGATGTTCCAAAACATGTATCCTAGCTCCAAAACAAATATGTTGTTGTCCCTGAAGATATAGACCTAAAGAATATCGTTTGTGTATGTAAAAATTCATTACATTAACTGCTCGATTAAAGAATTAAGTATTGACAATGTACTAGGAAACTCAACATATACCCTCACGACACTTACCAAAGAGAAGATCCTGGACAATTATAGGTCTGTTCTATGTTCCTTTGGAATTTCAACCTGAGACGAAGAACTTGATTTTCCATCTCTGTATTGAATACCTTAACTACATAAGTGGCCTTACAAACAACAGTATATTGCTGGGTCTTTCAAGTGCTCCACGAAACTCTTTCTTAATTACTAACATGTTAATCAGCAATATAAGACGGGTTTCAAAGTTATAGTGAAACTGCCTATTCAAGAGTTGGCGTGAATTAGATACTTAAAAATTATCCCAAAGATCTTTTAGAGTACATACAATCTAACTCTCATTAATCTTGCAATAGTAATACAACATTTGACTTTTCTACAAATTTATACAAGTATTCCACATTCCAAACTAAAAGATAAATTGAAAGAGTCGGTAATGCCTTATTTCATAAAAAAAGAATGGTCAACGTAGATACAAGTATCTTGACTTAGGGAGGAATAAATCCTAATTTGTAATGGATTACTCTGCTTCAAACAAAAAAAATATCTAAAACCGGCATTATCAAGATCCTTGATTTTTCGATTGACAACATATTTGTTACGTACTGATGACGTGTTTTCAATAGCCTGTCGGTATTCTTATCGGAACCAGTTGTGCCCCTCTTTTTCCCGACTTGTTTCTTTATTATTGTGAGTCTGACTTCATACAGGAACTTTTTAGGAAGAAGATAAAAAGTTAGCAATATCCTTTAATTACATACTCTCCGCTATATAGATGACGTTCTTAACCTAAATAATTCAAAATTTGGTAACTATGTTGAACGAAACTATCCCGTCGAGCTAGAGATAAGGGATGCAACAGAGACAATTAAGTAGGCCTCCTATCTTGACTTAAACCTAAAACTTGACAATGAGGGGTGGTTGAAAACATAATTTTACGACAATAGGGCTGATTTCAGCTTTCCAATTGTGAACTTGCTATTTTTTAGTAGCAAAATTCCAGCAGCAACTGCATACAGGGTATATATCTACCAATTAATACGATGTACCCGTACTTACATTTCCTATTATGATTTGCTTGATAGAGAATTGCTGCTCCCAAGGAAGCTATTAAACCAAGAGTTCCAAATGGTGAAGTTGAAATCATATTTTAGTACTTTTTATGGACGCCATCACGAGTTGGTTGACCGTTATGGAATAACCGTTTCACGAATGATATGGAATATGTTCCTTACGTCGAAATAAGAATCATCTTCCCTTTAGTGAATGTCACATACCGAACTAGACTATTTACCGGATTTGTTATCACAAAAGCCACACGACGGTTGCCACATGTGGAGCAGGATCTGTTTACCCTTCCTGAGCACCTGAGATCACCCCTAGTGTTTGATGGGGTTTGAGTTGCTTATTCTTCAGTTTAATATGTTGTGTCATGTGTTCTATCTTTTGTCTGTTTGTCTTTTTCAATTTTTAACAAGGCGTTGTCAGTTTATTTTCGATTTGTGAGTTTTACTGTTCCTCTAATATCTTTCGTCCCTCTGTTTGAAAACACTAGATATTAACTTAAAACATATATCGGGCTTAACTGTATTGACGCATACAGTTAATGAACAAATCATTGAAAAAAATATTGATTAAATAAATTTATTTCAGAATTAGGAGCTCACGGTGTAAGAGTTAATGCTATCAAGTAAGTTCTAATTACATTTGTATTTGGTGATATGGTACCAAGTACCTTGATTTGTTATCAATAAACAGTCAGTGCCAGAAATTAACCTTCAGTGCCAGAAATTTAAAAAATTATTTAACAGAAAAGATGTGCTTTCAGTACACAATATTTTTCTCCATTTTCTTCAGTAGGCTGAGACCATACATTTGTCCTGTATTATTCTGTACTCTGAAAAGAAATCTACAGCTGAATAAATTGCAGTAATTTTTTAACTGACGTCAGAAGGTTATTTTCAAAACTTTGAAATCATTTCAAAATGTATTTAATGGCGAACGGCTGTTGTGTAGTGTCTGTCCGTCAGACAAGTTTAGCAAATTGGTTTTACCTCATTTCACGGATCAGTGAGCAACGTTTTTCTTTGTACTTGTTTGGCTTTATATATATTCTGATATGAGCGTCACTGTTTGATCTTATGTATACAAAAGGCGCATTTGGAGTATTGAACTATAATCATTGGACCTTTGATAACTATTAAACAGGGTACGCAACGCTTTGTCTAAAATATATTTGGCAGCCTCGTTTAAATCTGAAAATATAACAAAACACCAACTTCGACCTGTTCCAAAAATATAATATCTTCAAGAAATGTTTTAACCTCACATATTGGAGAAATAATTTCATTGGATACATTTCAGTTTCAGGCAAACTTGGCTTAAGATAGATTTGGCTATTTTTTAGGTTATTTTTGTCATATAGCTCTTCGTTTGTTTCAGTTATAAAAAATCCTTGGCCTTCAAATATTTGGCTTTTAGCTTTCCTGATGAAAGTAAATCCAGTGAACAGTTTCGGATGCATGAAATGTATAGAACGTGTTGTTTTTCATTTTATTTCACAAGTTACATTTTCAAGGGACATAATAAGAAGAAATTTATTTAAATTTGATGAAATATGTTGACAATACTTAGATTACAATATTATAACAAATGCCGACTTTTATCATTCTATTATTTAGTTTTTCTTTTCTGATATAAATGATTTCATATACATACATGTACTTAAATATAATATTTTTTATTACTAAATATTTATTCATGTTTTGTTGTCATACTTAATATGTAACTTCATTGTATTTTATTATTAAATTGTAGTCCAAGCTTCATTGATGGTACCAATATTCTTCGTAATAGTGGTTTGAAGGCTACAGAAGAAGACCAAAAACAGGTTTTTTGCATATATTGTTCTGTCAATAAATTATGAATAGAGTCGATCTTGGAGTCGATATCGCTGTAATTCACTTTTGATATTGATATGATTCCCTGTCCTGGTTTTGGACGTCTTTTAAGTCTGTTTTGTTTTGTTTTATAACATGTATCTCATCAACGTTTGGGTTGATCTTTAAGTTTTACATATGTAAGCCTATTGGTTCACAGAAACATTAGTGTTCATAATGAGAATTTTGGATCAAGTGCATTGAAATAAGTACTTATGTTGTTTCTATACCTTCTGAAAAATATGTCTTGAACAGATTTTCGGTGTTTTGACTTTGGTTTCTTTTTTATCGAGATACTAACATATATTTTAAATTTTTGCTTCTATACATAACGTCTCGAACGTACCTAAAACAGATTGTTAAAAAGAAACTTAATATTTGTTAAGAAAACTCTACATCTATAGAAGTAAATATTCTATGGAACAAACCAATATAATAGCACTTAAACATTATTTAAAGGAGAACTTATTTATAGAAAAAAATATATTCTATAAAAATAAATTACTCAGTAGGGCAGAAAACTGCTGAAACCCCTGGACTCCTATAATATCATAAAAACAAAAAAACTAAAAACAAATAGACTCCACATATGATGTATATATATATATATTTCATATATAACAGCCTCTGTCTTAAAATCATTATCTGCAAAGTATCAAACTAAAACAGCTGTGTCTATTAAATATAGTATATATCTTCTTTTTAGTGTATATAACTATTATGCAATCACATGTGTGTAACTAATTATGTTCATGTGCAAATAAAAAAAAAGGAAATTTAATATCAAAACCTGTGCATTTGTTATACAGAAAATTATGTAATGTTAACGCGAGGCCGGGATAAGGTATTGTTACTTGATGATTTAAACTAACAAATGTACCGATGTCAAAAAAAAAAAAGATATTTTCCGAAATCCATGTCAACCAATTACGATACTTATGCATATTTCAATGTCTAAAATTTCCCTCTTTCTTTATAGTATGCAGAAAAGGCAGCAAGACAAGCACACATCAAAAGGGCGGGAACACCAGCAGATGTTGTTTCTCTCTTGCTCTTCTTGGCATCAGATGAAACATCGTACATTACCGGAAGTATCAATAATGTCGATGGTGGAAAACATTTATATCCTTGAACAATATCCTTCCATCTCTCATATAATTCAGATTTCAGACATTTAGTGTAGTTAACATCCATAGTTATTTCATAGAAAATTAGGAAATTTTATTACGAGGAAAGATCTTTTTACACCAGACATTTTGCGAAACATTATTTATACTTATGTTAATCTTATTAGTAATCATAAAGACTCAAGAACTGTTTGTAAGTGTTATTAAGCTATTCTGGTGTAATAAGGTTTTCAGAACTAGTTACTTTGAGAGGTATCGAAATAACGATTTATTCTACATACATTTATATTTCGCGAAGAGTAAAACGGATATTTACAGAGAAGGGAGGTATGTAGGTACTTCTAGAACTAATCTAGCAACTTGTTTGTCTCAATGTTATAACGATATCTCAAACTAACTAGTATAATATCAAATTCAGATGAATTTATTTTTAGATATGTTTTTTTTTTCTTTTCCAAATTTGATAAGTCTCATAAACTTATATTTAGAAGAAAAGTAGCTCGGGAAATACTACTTTCGAGCCTACAGATTTAAGCCTAGATAGGAAAGGAAAATAGAATCCATATTTTCCGTAAAAGAGGGGCATCAGCTGCTGCAGCGGCTGGTGTAGAGGACACCATTTCTGTAACAAATAATATTGGAAATTAATTATGTACTTTTTTTTATCCTTTCTTTATTTTTCGAAGCTTTGCTGCTAACTGTCAGGCGAACTGATATCATACAAAAGTGGTGTGTTCATTTGTTAATTATTTATGTTCGCTTGAAATTATGAATTATAAGATAAATACATGTATCAAAGTTATGTAAACCTTTATGTAAATATTACTACGTGTATTTGTTTATCCATTTACACGTGTTGATATTATACGATAAGATAGGTTTTTTTTCATTGTTCGAGTTAGAACTGACCATTATATTTGAATAAGTTTAATTTAAATGTTTCGTGCTTTACTTTTGTAAATAAAAGATATTGTCATTCGATGTTCACCTTGTCATGTTTGGTGCAGTAAAGTTTCCCACGCTCTCATCCGACTAAATGTATTTTTCTTATGTTATTTGTTATCAAAGGGAATAATAATGTGTGTAAGAAAAAGACTATGTTTGTATTTATAATATGGATTTGAATATCGAGAAGTTAAATGTTTCGTGTCATTTAAGTTAAAACAGTTGTAAATACTAAATATAAATGCAATTTTCTATCCGACCAAAAAGGCCTCTAGCTCAATATTTATGTGATACCTAACACTTTAACTGAAATAAATCTGGCTCGTTTATTTTTTTTGAAATTTTGTACAAAGTATTTTCTTTGACCCTTTAACACTGGTTATAAAGCAGTTTGACAAACACTTATTTTGATGATTGAGAAGCTTAATATTCCCTTTAAACACAACGTCATTAAAACGTTCTGCTGATTTAACAGAGTTATCTCTCTGAGTGTTAGGTACCACCTTAACTTCAATTTTGTTAATTTTCCGTGTAGCTCTTTGACCTTTTCCCGTGACTCCATTTTGTCTTGTTTTTTGGAGTTTTTATCCAAACATACAGTAACAGAAGAATTGTTCTCTCAGTGTCGAACATTCATCTAAAAAGCCACTACTTGCTCTAGTTTTGTTAAAGGTGTTACCTAAAAGAGGGACGAAAGATACCAAAGGGACAGTCAAACTCATAAATCTAAAACAAACTGACAACGCCATGGCTAAAAATGAAAAAGATAAACAGAAAAACAATAGTACACATGACACAACATAGAAAACTAAAGAATAAACAACACGAACCCCACCAAAAACTAGGGGTGATCTCAGGTGCTCCGGAAGGGTAAGCAGATCCTACACTTTCAATACAATTAACTTGGCTCGTTTAATTTTCATAAAATTTTGTCAATTTGAAAGTATTTACTTTGACCCTCTAACGAAAAAAAAAAAAAAATTCTAAATTTTTAAACCAACCGTTTTGTCAGAAAAATTACACACCAATGTTGATCATTGAGACGCTTAATGTTCCTTTTACAACATAACGTAATTAACACGTTTAGCTGACTTTACAGAGTTATCTCCATGTAGTGTTAGGTACCACCTTAAGACGCTTAGTAGCAAAACGTTTACAGCTAAGAAGTACAAAGATTGCAAACAAGCAATGGCATCTTTGTGTTATTCATAAAGGGGAAATTAAGAACTATCATCTGTAGAATGACGTAATCTGGTAGAAAAATAGAACAGTTAAGAATTTCCACTGCAGCTTGTAATTTCCAGTTCCTAAAGAAATTTATGATTCAAATATATGATAAGCTGTTTAAAGGCATCAACACAATATCATTTAAACTTCCAATTCCGTTTAAGATGAAGAACGTACAAAATATTTCTCGGGGAAAAACGTTGTGTATGCATAAAGATAAATGCTTCTGACCTTTCAGGGTCAGAAACACATTAACTAAATGCGAATATAACTAAACGAACTGTATATTTCATGAACAAGTTTCAGCAATATTAAATACTCATTGATACAATGTGTGTTTGTAAAAAAGAATGTGTTATCTTATTTCTTGTGGATTAACGTAATTAAGGGATTGTATTTCTCGACTTATGTTGTTTGCAATATATATATATTCTCTGGCTTCTTGATTTTTGCTCTGCATATAAATGTTGTGACATGAATCAATACCTCATGTGGTGTTTTGTATATCAAACTTTAATATGACATCAGCAATTTATAAATACGTTTGATGTCAGCATAGTTAGACGATAAACCGACATGTTAGTCTTTCTTTATTATGATATGTGCGTAAGAAGCTTAGAAGTGTCTCCAAGTGGAAGTGTCATCAAATTGTATTCCAAGTCTTCATAATTTTGTTGACTGGTAAAAACATATAACTGAAACAAAATACAGGTTAATAATAATGATCATGATAAAGTTGAAATGTCAAACACAGCTTATATGTGCTTGATTCAATCAAAATGAAAATAAGTTATGATCTTTGCCATTATCAAATGACCTAAATAAAAAATCATAGTTATAATGAAGCCGCCTGATAAGTTTGGTATGTATTTTCACATAGAACCCTCAACCCCTTCGCCAATTCTTAAAACAAAACTAAAAAACAAATCTTGCAGATATCCTTAAAAATTGTGAATGGAAATAGGGAATATGTCAAAGAGACAACAACCCGACTATAGAAAAAACAACAGCAGAAGGCAACCAACAGGACTTCAATGTAGCGAGAAATTCCCGCACCTGTAGGCGTCCTTCAGCTGGCCCCTATAATTTACTACTGGCGATCAAACGTGATACTTTTAGGATGGATTTTGCTTCACATCATTAGCGACACGTTATCGGAGTTTTGGATCAGAATTGTCGTCTCACTTGTAACTCGACCGTTTGTGTCTTAGGACAGATTATAACGTATTGATTGAGTTTGTATTCGCAGAATCTGCTTAACCTTCCGGTGCACCCGAGATCAACCCCATTTTGTATGTGGTTCCAGTTGCTAAATCTTGAGTTTTCTATGTTGTGTCTTGTGTACTACCATTTGTTTATTTGTCTTTTTTTTTAGCCATGGCGTTGCCAGTTCATTTTCGATCTATGAGTATGACTGTCCCTCTGGTATCTTTCGCCCTTCTTTTACATTGATTTCAAACATTTTTTTATATTTAATTAGACGAATAAGAATATACTAATATGAAATACTTAGTATCAACAAAATATTTTCCAATAAACATTTTAGATAATGATAAAAAAAAATGTATTTATAAGACCTAAGATCTTTCCAGTATACTTGGTAGACAAAGGAAAAACGATTGTTTTGAAATTATAGCGTCTTATAGATTTTGTCATGTAGACGATCGTGGTATAAATTGATCACATGGACCTTTTATGTGTATTTATAAATTGAGTAATATTATATTGTTAAGGCATTTAGTGCTAGAACCTCCAACATAGTCAAATCATCACTTTACGAGTTTTTTCATTCAGTATATTTCGGTATTTGGAATAGACCCCTCTATGTTCAAAGTAGCGTAGAAACATGTGTTGATGATGCATGTGTAGTATACGTATTATTCTACCAATAATATAAATTAAACAAGCAGCAGCAAAATAAACAACAATTCAATTGCGATAGTGTGCTCGTGGTAATTGAAGTAACATCAGTAGAAGCTCTTATATTAGTGAGGAAGTTTTAGCTGAGGTGATATTATAGTACAGTCATTTTGTTGGTAGGTGTTTCTGTGTTTCTTACTCCTCTTGCAGCTACCTTCACAAAACTTGGCGGTATCTTTTTTTCAATTTTTAACCTTAAAAAGCTGAAAGGTAAACCTTTTACCGCCAGCAAGAAAATTGTTAATTCAGTTTTTATTGTGGTCAGGTTCAAATAAACTTCGACTTGAGAGGAAAAGTTGATTGACTAGTGACAATTATAAATGAACTACTTGAACCAGTCAGCAATTTTCTCCCACGCGCAAAATTTGGAATTAATTGACTGTGACGCTGAACGGGCTTGTTGTCATTCATATTATGTGATTTTTGACATTTTTATTTGGACATTTTCTTTTTTTACATTGACTTGATGTTTAGACTTTTTGATTTAATTTTTCTTAACGAAATACTAGGTTACTGCAATATTATTACTTGAAGTGGAAGATGAGCAATGTTAGTTGTTTGCTATTAAATGTAGTGGTAATTTTAATAAGGGTGTTGATGGTTTAATTGCAATAGTTGCTCATAACACAAATTATACAAATAAATTTACTCGTCTTTCCCCAAGTACTTTGAATAGCTCGAAGTTATTGCATGGGAGTTTTTGCACAATCGAAACGACATCTTTTTTCCACTTTGTATAACATAATTCTGGTGAAATACCTGTCAAAACAATAACACATGCAGTTTGTATCATTCCATAACTCAATGATATGCATTGTACAATCTTAAAAAAATAAAAGAGTAGTAGGTTAAGTGGACTACACAAATTCTAAACTAATTTTGTTGTCATAACATTATGATGCACCAACAGCTTATCTATTCTAATCTAAAATTCTCATTTTTGTTTAAAACATAGATATTTCATTTTAATAAGCTTTTTTTTTAGGACAACATGTTTTTTTTCCCTATTTTTGTTTAAAAGATTGCATTATTTTATCAAACTGTTTTACTAAAGCATTCGAAATGTAATCAGAAAGTAATCGATGAATACATAGTAATTTTTGTTGAAATTGACAAACTAACGATTATAAGTTACATTGTATCGAACAATATGACGATTACAGATTATTGACCCTGGATATGGGAGTTTGAGCATAAGAACAACATGAAGTCCTTATCTAATCTCTATTTAGCTGACATCATCTAGAAACGGGGTCGTTGTCCATTATTTCTATCCCTTAATTATTTGGTGGATAGTTGCTTGTCGTTCCACATTTCCCTCACTTTCCCAACATAATTGTATTTCAGGTTCAGTGCTATAATTAAATCAAGTTGGAATACCATATTTTCAAAAACATCATTTTTGTATCAGAACCTGAAGTTGATTTGAATTGGAAGCATTCAACGTTTTCGACATCACTGCATAAAATTGTCCATGCAAAACTTATCAAATCGTACGACTTTCAATAACAAGCGACAAAATATTTCATATTGAGCTAAACAAGGTTCTAGTTTAACAAAACTTCAAACAATTCAAAAGGGGAAAGCAGTTAGAAAAACACAAGCAAATACCAGTACCAAGTCAGGAATATGACAGTTGTTATTTGTTAGTTTGCATAATGATATGTTTGAACCATTTGATTAGGAACTTTGCGTTTTTATTCTTTCTCTGATCTCAGCATTGTTGTGTGTTTACTGTTTGCTATCCACGACTACATATGACATACATGTGCCGGGCTTCGAATAGGGAGTAAGAGAATGCAGCGCTTCTTAATATAATATCGCCCCACCTTATACACCAAAACAGTGTTGTTCAACTGCAAGATAAAACTTGAAACATAAGTTGGAAAGGTTTTTACTCATATGGTCGGCACAAACTACAGAAATAGAACAGCACAAACAAAAACAAAATAAAAAAAGGAGAACTCGCAGATACTTAAGACAAATATGTATATATTCTTTTTCAAAACGCAAATATATGAATCAGTTTTTAATAAAATTCCACTTTACCATGGTTGTCCATCGGCAGTTCAAACCATAAGACATATTTGTTAGATAATCGATATGTTCTTGGTAAATCTCGTAGGTAATTAAGTCCTAAAATACTCGCCATCCTTTCAGTACCAATAAGAGGTGTACATGTCACATTATAGGGACCCATCCTCATTATATCTGCTGTAACCTTGTTCACAACTGAATCATCACCTACTTCAAAAACTAAAATAAACAAAATATACAAATTTTACAGGTTTATTGTAAACAGACAAAATTACACCAATATATTAGACAACCATCTTAAAAGAATGCTTCAGTTCATGAAAAATAATAAATTTGATATATTATATAACTAAATTTTGACACTCAGTAAACATTATTCACAGTCACAGTTCCGTGAAAATTAATGTTATACTTAACTTTTAAATATAGACATGATAGACAAGAAGTAAAACAAAAGACAAAAACAATTCATGACTTATAAACTACAAACTACTGTCTTGGGACAGGTACATACATACGATTGGATTAACATGTTTTGTAACATCGGAAATTGTCACGACTGTAAATAAACTGTTCACAAATATTTTGTAATTCTATTAAGCGCACGTATACTGATTACGTTTAGAAGTTGAGACACATCTCATCGCCTTTTTTTTTTAAACATATACTTGCTTGTATTACTGTATATTAATATTTAAGGCATTTTATACACAGTGATGACTGTTGTAGCTCTGATTTGACATGTTTACCTATTATGTCTATTTTGTTCACGCATCGTTGTAAATATACAGGAGCTTGATGCGGCTGTCATACAAGTGAAATATTTAGCGCTACAAAACTAGGCCCAATCCACCATTTTCTACATGTAAAAATGCCTGTTCCCAGTCAGGAATATGACAGTGATAGTCCATTCGTTGGATATGTTTTATCATTCGAGTTTGCCATTTAATTAGGGATTTTTCGTTTTGAATTTCCTCGGAGTTCAGTATTTTTGTGATTATACTTTTTTATATGAAAATCCTTTAAAATACTGTATGTTTTAAATATCATAGTTGTTTATATGTGATAGGTGTTTGCCCCTCATGAAAAAAAATATATAAAATGTCTTATCTTATTGTCCCCTTTTGGAATTATATATATACAACTGTTAGAGAACATACTTGCAATAATCTTTGCTTCTCCCACAACCTGAAAGAATTTGTTGAATATAATAATCCTTATAAATTTCATATAAAGTTATGTTTCGACTGCCATATAAAGGGTGTATGTACAAAAACTGTAATACTTGAAGTAAATTTGAAGACTTACTTCGTTTGTAATATTGAACTACTCGTAAATGAAAAAAAGGTGATTTTACAATAAATAAAAAAACACACTTTGAGTAGTAGTCAAGATAGAATTAATGTCTCATTAGAGGAAATATGAAGGACAATAGACCAAAAAAACCGCCACAACATATATAGGTATCCAGAGATGCGAATTCATATCTTACCCTAAATTTATATGATGCTTTGTCTGCAATGACACTGCTAGCACTGTGTATAAATGATTCAATCTCTATTCCGCTGCTATTTCTTATTTCAATAGATAATAAAACTCGCAACATTTTCCCTTAAAATACAACATGAATAATTAATGCTACTGTAATTTACTAGTATCCAAAATATGTGTGGAAAACATTCAATTTCATGTAGTTCTGTAGCTCTGTGATTCATCGAATAGATCACCTTCAAGTAAACATTATTTAATAGATACATTTCAGAATAATACGGTTTTCCTTCCTTTTTTTTTCAAGAAAGTAAAATGCAAATTGCAAAGCAGTGAACATCATGGACATATAACGTATTCTTGATTGTGATTCAGTCATTTAAATGGATATCAAGCGAATACAATGGTTTGTGACAGATACAGTTTAAACAAGTTTATGATTTAAGATAATTTATTCGTGCAAACATGATTCAGAAATTCCAGTGGCAAAAAACAAATTCATTGATATCAAATAACAAAAGAATGTAGTATGTGTTAGAGTGAAATATTGAAATGCATTAAACGTTTACAACAAAGAGTTAGTTAAGCCCAAAACGAAAGTACAAATCCACATTTTAACATGTTTAACTTATCTTGTGTAATGAAACAAGTGTTACAGTTGTTAATACACTGAGAATTTCTTTGTTTTTTGCAATCCAATTTAGAGAATTTGATGAAAATTACGAATAGACGTCGACGCTAATGATCAAATCTGAACGTACTTTACACTTGAATGCTACACACCCCAAATCAGATAAATAATTATCGGTTATCTATTTTTATACTATTCAGGAAGTATTATCACGAATAACACATTAAAGGTAGATAACTCTGCACAATAACTTTACACTGATAGACTGTTCTCATCATATACTTCCAACAAGAGCTTCGCTCTCGAAAACAATATTCCTTCATTAAATCAATTGACTTTCGGAAAACATCACAGCTACAAGTCACATTTGACTTGCATAAAGTACTATGATACGGTGGTAAAACACCTAAGTTTAAGGTGTTATGCCACCATTAATTTTCCACTAAAGGTCCTTGTTAAATTTGAACTTTTACAAAAAAAATGAATGTATCTTTGTTTCAAATAAAAAAATAATTGGCAGGAGTAAAGTTTTATCTTGTCCAGTACTATGGAAAAAAATACATTTCATTGCATATCAGAAAATAACCATAACGGGAAGTAAACTAAAGTGACATGCCTACAAGCTTTAGTACACATGTCACCTCAATTTTCCAAAATATTCTAAAGTAACCAAAAATAAAAAAATAAAAAAATAATACTTTGAAATACCAAGATGGTACGTATGACTCAGAAACGTTTTACTCCAATGTAAGGAAGGATTAATTACATTCAACTGTCAATTTCAAGGAAATATATTTTTCGACCTATTTCTGTTTGCAACTAGATGTGACATTCTATGATTTAGTGGTATTACACCTTAATAATGTTTAAGTTCATAAAGGGCATGCAAGCTAATAAGTCGAGAAATAAACTGTGAAATCCATCGTAAGACAAAGACTTCTGTCCTGAAAATTGAGCAACACCATGTCCATTTAAATCGGGTGATGTGAGGTACTGTGGGAGTGTAAGCAGATCAGGCTTGTAAAATATTTATAACTTAAATAAAATATTTGATGGCGGAAAGACCAACTTGTGTGAAAACACGACTTAATTTACATTTGATTTTATTATTAACTACTCTTCATTGCGAAAGTTTTACGTTTTTTTTTCATATACAGAGTACAATGTAATGTTTTGTTATACCTAATATTGTTTATATCGTTATCTTTTTTTTTATTTTTTTAAGGTGGTGGGGTGGATTTTTTTGTCTTCTGTACTTCTGATGAATTTTGTTTTCTATTTATTTTATAAATTTTGTTTGCAGAATGCACTACTGAATTAAGAGCTTTTGTCGAATTATGCAATCAGGTGAAACACGATAAAAAGGTTAAAAAAAATCAAAAACAAATGTTTCGTGAAATACAAAGTAAAAACAAAAATGTTTGTAGTTTTGAGTATCAATCAAATATATCGTTGAAGAAACAATTCAAACAAATTAGTTTTTCTTTAAATGCTTGTAACAGCTTTTTATTGTTGTATTCGTACATTTTTTCAAACATATTTATCTATAGTGGATATACAAACAAGTTATTGCAACTTATATAAATCCCTTTCCACTTTGCGGTTGCGGGTGCTGCTTTGTAGCGGCATCAGTCTGCTCTTTTTCGAAATCTCCAATGATGTTTTTTTGCATTTGCAAGAGATATGGATCTCTCCTAACATGCTTAACACATGTCAGCCATGTATCGTCACCTACCGACGGATATCTTCGTTTGCAAAGACCAGATAGGGCCAAGAGGAAGCCAACAATTTAGTCCCTGAATTTTTTTCCTCGAGCGGGAATCTACCCAGAGACCTTTACCTTTGTGTGAGTAGTCCGATGCACTAACAACCACACCATGCGTATTCATACGTAACATCCCTCATGGGGAAGATGGCGTATAATAACGTATAAGGTATTGCAAACAGCTGCGCAGTATAAATATTAGCTTTAAGGTGGTTTGGGAGTCTAAAATAGAAATGATAGAATTTGTTCATTCTTTGCCAAAACGTAGTATCTATTGATACATGTTGAAAAAAATAATAAAAATGATAGGTCACCGTGCATTTTCTCAAACTACAGAACGGGACAAAATGACACATTTAGTATGGATTATACAGGGAAAAACCCAATTTTGTGATTAGAAACTAAACCAAAATTATGGAATTGTTGAATACTACAGGAAAAGATAGCTTTCAGACACTGCTTTGAGAATATCAAAGGAAAAGATAGGGTCACCGTACGTTTTTTCCGGCTGAAATACAAAATAGGAAAATTCCGTTTTGAATCCATCAGAAAATGCACTGTTTTAGAGTTATCTCCCGTTAAAATGCTAATTTTTTTTTAAAAGAACATTTGTCAACACATTGATATTTATGTGTAAAACTTATAAATTGGTAATTATAAATGAAAATTCACATTAAATATCTGCATTCCCGCATTACATTTTGCTAATTTGATGGAAAATCTTGACCTTTGGTTCTCTGATTTTTACAATCGAAGATGGAGGAAGACACCCATACCACCTTAATATAAGTATATAGTATTTTACCATAAGTAGTGAATATAGCACAATTTAACAATATTCCGGTAAACCTTGAAATAAATAGCCTGTTATCATTTTTGAATTTTCAATATGAAATTGAGAAGGAAATACGGGATTATTTATAAATTTCTAGATGTATCACAATAACGTCGGTAATAAGTAATGACAACAAACATAGAACCACTACTTTTATGACTTTAAAACTCCTGTAGATTGAGTATGTTTGGTTATTAAAATAGATGGTTTTAAAAATAAATTATAATAATGAATGAGTACTATCTTTGAATTCAAGATATAAATACCCGATGGAGACGGATAAAGCTCGGACACAGCAGTATTCTCAAACCATAAAGGTTCCTAAGTTATTATATCTATACGGACTTTTATATGTATTTCTGTCATTTACTTTTGCTCTTTACATGTCTAATATTCATTTTTTCTTAATGCGTTTGATATCAATTTCTGCATATCCTTGATTTTCATTCGTAGAAAGCGTGTGTAAAGGAAAAATGAGTAATGGAAGAGTGCATTGAGATTTTTGTTCTGCGCGTTCTTTTTTAGATTTGTTTTATATATATATTTATGTATACACAGTTATGCAGAGCTATTTATTTGTAGATTATTGCATTATAACTCTTCAGTTAAAAAAATGTACGTTGAGGTATGTGTAGTATAGCATGTTTATATTATAATCAGATATTCCAAAACAGGGAATTACCTAACGATAGGATGAGATTTAAATTATATCGAAGTAATAAATGTATAGAAAATTAATTGCGGGAATGTTAATAAGGTATATCGTAAACAAATCTATAAAAATATTGATACATATTATGTACGTGTTTACGTCGTATGTATTTTATCATGAAAGTCATATAACTGTCACTTTATTGCACAATATATTCAATTTATATTTAACAGTCAACATGAACCAAAACTCAAGATATGAAGAAAATGAACAAAATGTTCTTGGATTCAGGAAAGTAACGTACTGGGAAAAATGCGGCGTCAAATGTTTCCATTACCCAGGAAGACGCTGGTACACTCCATCAGTTCACCAATCTTAAGACGGAGGGATCATTATCTCAAATGATGTTTTCGGGCTAACAATTAGACAGTTCGATCGACAACATTAATCTTGTTTAGACAGAACATGCAGAAGGAAAACACATGAACAGTGCATACTAAACACAAGATATCCTGACATTGTCTATGTAATACTATTCAATGTGTCTGAGAATTGTCATTAATACAGGTGTAAAACAGGTTTTTTTCCAAAAAGTAGGTGTTGTGAACCTGGTTTTATTTGATTAACATTTAGCTTGTATTTTAGTTGTTTAAAGCTCTGTTATATTGACAAAATTTGATGAGCAGCCTTAACACGTATAATGTGTTTAAAAGACAATTGTTGGCATTGTCCCATATTCACTGTATGCATGTTAGGCTGCTCATCCGAAACATGCAACAAAAACTATACTATTTTAATAATCATACAAATAATCTAACAAAGACGTCAAAGCACACGTTGGAGTAGATAGCAAATTTGATAACTTGATATACCGCATATACTATACCTATTTTGATAAAGTAAATACCATTTAAAACATCATTTTCAAATACAATAAAAATGAAAAAAAGCAATAAAGAAATGCTTCTTAAATTTGATAGATCATACCGCAAGACAAGACTCACGAAGAACCTAAACATTATTTCGTGTAAAAAATGCGAATCTAGAACTTCCTTAATGAACTAGGGGAATATAATACTTTTTTTTAATTTTCAGTATTCGGAGTTGATTTAAAAGTTGTTGATTTTGTGTAGTTATTGTTTAAATGTGAATATAATGCCGCACTTCGCTTATGAACAACAATGAATAAAGGAAGACATTACCGCAGTTTATCTGTCAAGCAAACAAATCGTGTGTCCGATTCGCACTTTGTTCGCAGTGATCGTTTTAACATAATTTATTTTCAAAAGAAAATCGAGAAAAATAAACGTTTCGGTAACATTTCAAAACAACAAGGGACTCAATATACAAATAATCGAATGAAGAAAAAAAACACAGAAAGGGGGGTGGGGTATTTAGGTGGTACCGATTTGGTAAAAAATAACAGTTCTTTGAAAACTCTAACAAAAGAATATAACTAAGTGCATGGTGTAAGCTCTTCGTTTGTTCATATCAATTAATATGTATTTGAAATATAATCGACTGCGGTACACTTGATATGGATTAACAAGAACCTGTCTTCATATGCTTCTTTTCTCATTAACCATTTAAAAAATTAAACCCGAGAAGAATAAAGAAACTAATAGGAGAGGACTACATTTTGATTTATAATATATATAAAACTTGCCATTATTAGCTGCTTTGACTATATCCTCTTTGTAATCCACACTGAAATAATGTATCTGAATCGATTCTGAATACACATTTAATCAAAAGTTTGAAACAACACAATAACTAATAACGACATCTCTTTCCTCGTTTTTTTTTTAAGAATATAATTTCATCATTTTTCCTATTTTAAAACACAAAATGCATGTGAAGGTATTAACGGAAACCATGAGTAATTTAGGTCATTTGGCAAGATAATTTTTATCGTTGTTCCTCATGAAGGTAACTCCAAAAACGACCCTCCTATATGCTACCGTATGACCTTCAACAATGAGCAAAACCATTAACGATTAGTTATGACAAAATGGAAACAATTCAAATGAGAAAACCAACGATTTTTTTTTATTCTTAAAACTATAAACGAATAACTAACATACCAAAAAAAGAATAACCAGTATTATGACGTTATGATTGGTATATCGCCGTCACGTGGTGACCCTCTATAGATCTTGTATAGGTTCAGTGGATTTCATATGAGATTCATGGCGTCATGTTAACAATTGACGGTGACGTCATCACTGTATTTCATTGCTTAATTTTATACATAACTTAGCAGAAAAAGTTTTGTGCGATTTATTCGTTATACAATTCACTGCTGACCTTTGGCCTCACATCTTATGAATTTTACTTACTTTCTATGGATAAGTTGAGGGGTCAGTAGCAAACCATATAACTTGTATTATGTTCTCCACTTGATGCAAGTTTTTGTATTAAAACTCTACTAACAGATTTTTTTTTTATGTTCCAATGAAGCAGAATTTATCCAAAGGCTTAAACAGGAAGGAGAGAAAATTAGCCCAGTTTTTCAGTCTTTCGGTAAATTGATGATGTACTGTCTCTTAATGATAATAGATTCAGTGATCACTTACATTTAATATATCCAAGTGAAGTTGAAATTAACGATACTTCATATTTAGACCTTTTCTCGACATGAATACTGATGGTAGGTTGAGTACCAAAATTTATGACAATTGCGATGAATTTAGTTTTCCTATAATCAACTTTCCATTTCTGTGTAGCAACATCCCAGCGGCACCAGCATATGGAGCATTTGTGTCTCATTTGATACGTCATTGTAGAGCTAGCTCAAAGTACGTTAATTTTGTTGAACGAGGAATACTGCTTTATCAAGTTGCTAAGACAGGACAATGAATCAATCAAATTAGGATATCACTCAAGAAATTTCACGGGCTGGGTAGTCATTTTTTTTTATAAATTTCCTGTTTACAAAGCTGGGAATTTTTCGAATAACTAAGGATTTCCTGGTCCCAGGAATAGATTCCTTTAGCCGTATTTGACACAACCTTTCGAAATTTTGAACTTTGTACTTGTTTGGCCTTATAAATATATTACTTAAAGCGTCACTGATGAGTCTTATGTAGACGAAACGCGCGTCTGGCGTACTAAATTATAATCCTGGTACTTTTGATAAGTTATGACAAAAGTGTGTCAGAAATCATATCAGATATTCTTCCTCAGTCATATTAACCTTCAATCATTACAGAACTGAACAAAGAAATAACACGACGGGTGCCGTATACGGTGCAGGAAATATTATTACATAGCTGCTACAATGATTTACATATTAAACTGCAAATATGGTCAGTTTTGGTTGATGCGCCAGACAAATAATTTTGTTATTTGAGTCAGTCTGATTTATAAAAACCTCTGAAATTTTGTTTATGAATCAATATTTTGAAGAAATAAAGTACATGCTAGCGCTCTTAATTGATGCGAACAAAATTTGTTAGTCGTAATGTGCCAATATTGCTATCATTTATATTATACATCCATCCTTAAATGCAAATATAACTCAATTACTATGTGACTATAAAAATTAACATGATAAAGTGCAAATATGGACAGTTTTGGTTGGAGAACAAATAATTTTGTTATTCGAGACAGTCTGATATATTTAATAAAAAGAGGACATGCTGGCACTTTAAATTGTTTTAGTCATTAGATGCCAATATTGATATCATTTGTATGATACAATACTTCCTTACATGAAAATATAGCTCATTTACTATGCGGCTGTAAAGATTAACATAAAGAAGTCCAAGTTGGTTGATGCGAACAAGTAATATTGTTATTCGAGACAGTCTGATGCATGAGAACTACTGAAATTTGTATACAATTCAATATTTTTAATAAAAAGAGGACATGCTGGCCCTTTAAATTGGTGCTAACAAATATTTTTAGTCATAATGTTCCAATATTGCTATTTTTTGTGTATTCAATCCATCCTTACATGAAAAAAACAACTCATTAGTCACTATGAGGAATGAAAACTACTGAACTTTGTTGACGATTCAATATGTTGAAATTAAAGAGGACATGCTAGCACTTGTAATTGATGCGAAAAAATATTATTCATTAGTTTTTATATTCAGTGTCCACTTCATAATAAGTACAAGGTGGACTCGAGTTGGAGTGTTGACCTTGTGTTTTTATGTATCTATTTTTCTGTTTCCTTTTGCTTGTCTGTGTGCTATAATGTTTATTTTGGTTATATGACTCTTCCACTCCTTATCTATAAATCCAGCTATCAAAGCGAATTAAACTCAGTAAAGTCTGCTATGAAAGGCCCAGACATTTACCGTATTTCATTGTTTGGGCTAAATCTTCGAAGGTCTACTAACCATGGAATCAATATCAAATATCATGAAATCTCATTTTAAACTTTATTTTGAAAATGATGCATCATTTAATCACGGAATGCCGAAATACAAACTAAATATATATTATTCATTACACTAAATGTCTGAAATCTGAATTATATCAGAGATGGTAGAATATTGATTATGGATATAAATGCCTTCCACCATCGATATAGTTGATAGTTCCAGTAATGTACGATGCTTCATCTGATGTCAAGAAGAGCAAGAGGGAAACCACATCTGCTGGTTTCCCAGCCCTATTTAGATGTGCTTGCTTTGCTGTTGTGTCTGCAAGCTAGAAAGATAAGAGATAATTTTAGACATTGAATTACAAGATGCAAACATATCGAAATTGGTTGACATGAATTTCGCCAAAATTTAAAATATATGTAAGCATCTCGATAAAAAAAAAGACTAAAAGAAAAACACCAAAAATCCACACAGGTCAGTTTTTTAGAGGGTATTGTAATAACAACATTAACGGTACTAATTCCAATGCGCTTTTTGCAATATGACAATAGATAACTCTTTTTGTAAAAGATGAGGCAAACATATGTAAAAACCCAAAACTTATTCAAACATTGAAGGGCTATTAAAACAAAACAAAAAAGAACTAAAAGTCATTCAAAACCAGGACAAGGTATCATACGTGCACGGTACTTGTCTATCCCAAATTCATGTATTTGGTTTTCATGTTATATTTGTTATTCTCGTGGTGTTTTGTCTGATGCTTTGTCCGTTTATGTGTGTGTTGCGTTTCTGTGTTGTGTCTCCTCTTATATTTAATGCGTTTCCCTCGGTTTTAGTTTGTTACCCCGATTTTGTTTTTTGTCCATGGATTTATGAGTTTTGAACAGCGGTATACTACTGTTGCCTTTATATATATTTCAAGAGTAAAATACAGCGATATCGATTCAATGGTCGACTTTATTCATAATTTATTGACGGAAAAATATGTACATTTATCAAAGGTACCAGGAATATAATTTTATACGCAAGACGCGCGTTTCGCCTACATAAGACTTATCAGTGACGCTCAGACGGAACACAATATGTGCATACAACCTTCTTATGGTCTTCATCTGTAGTATTCACACTATTACTATTACGAAGAATATTGGTATCATCAATGTAACCAGGACTACAATTTGATAATAAAATACAATGAAGTAACACATGTACGATAAACTAACAAAAAGTTAAAAAAAAATAATGAATATTACGTCAATAGATTGTATTTAAATATCAGAAATCATATATCAGAAAAGAAACAAAACTAATAACTATAATGACAACATTCGGAATTTGCTACAATATAGTAATATTATTATTGTCATCATATTGCATCAAATTTAATTATCTTTCTTTCGTTATGTCCATTAAAAATGTAACTTGTGCAACAAAATTAAAAACAACACGTTGTATACATTTCATGGCGCGTCCGAAAAGCTTTTCTGGATTTGCTTTCATCCGCAAAGCTAAAAGTTAAATATTTGAAAGCCAAAAATTTATAAGGACCGAAACCATCGAAGAGGCTGAGCTATTTGACAAAAAAATAACCCAAAATAATTGTCAAATCTACCAAAAGCCGCCTTTGCCTGAGGGAGTTAAAACCTTAATTTCTTTATAATTTCAAAATTTATCAATGGACAGTTTTAGAAAGGACTGCTATAAGTCATGTCTGTATCGAAGTAAATGTACACTTGTGAGTGAACGTTTGTCATTTTCCAGGCGCATTCCGAATGTGTTAGGGTAAACATGTTTGTGAGAGCTTGGACACTTGTACACTGGGGTAACAGAACATCATTAGATCAAACATAAATATCAGTTTAAAAGAGCCTGACTCAGTTGATCGATATAAAGCTAAATGCAACTAATAAAACTTCAAAATACACAAGATTTATCATGCAGGATAACCATGGTCTCTGCCTATTTCGAAGCAAATGGAAAAAATATTGTTTATCGAAAGCACATCTTTTCTGTTAAATAATTTTTAAACATCTGACACTGACTGAAGTTTAAGGTGAATCAAGGTACTTGGTAACAATGTTTTATGTACTACATCACCAACTAATTAAAACTTACTTGATAGCATTCACTCTTACACCGTGAGGACCTAGTTCTGAAAGAAATGTATTTAATCAATATTTTGTTTCAATGATTTGTTCATAAACTGTATGCGTCAAGAAAGCTTAGCCCGCTATATTTTTTATGTTAACATCTAGGTGTTTTCAGCATGCAAATAGAGCTCACCACATTTTGTAAGAAGAAGGGGGAGCTTTCCACAAAGGTTTCAAAAGAAAGGGACCAATAATTTGATCTACGGACAGACATAACCAGGGAAGAATATGTTTCAAACATTTTTGTACAACTTATTTAAATAAACGTACAAAAAAGAAAAAAATATATATCAAGGACTGTACAATCACAAAAGAAATTTGTTAAAATTATTTTTATTTTGAAATAGTCAATTCAATCAATTACAAGTTAGAAAATTTAACAATTATTTCAATTGGTTCATCCAAACATATTAATGTATAATAAATATATTTTACCTTTGGCTAGACATTTTGTAAGCATATCAATAGCTGCTTTTGCCATGCTGTAAACAACTGTGATCGGTTGCTAAAAGTATACAAAAATTTTGTTTTTGTTTCCATTTCAATTTTACATAGTAATTTGCCTTTATGTATACAAATGTATATTATAATATAAGTAACTAGGTTACTAAGGAGTGAACTATGTTATGCCTTCCTCGTGTTCCAAATGTGCTTGTATGGTAGGTTATCTGATTGAAACATTTGTGGCTTTCTTTTTATCTTTTAATTGCTAATTTATAATAAACTTAATTCCCAAGGAAACTGCTTTCTTTTTGCAATTAAACAGCATGCAATTGGCAGTTTCATAATCAAAGAATCATGGCTAATTTCATTGCTCGTACACCAAAATGAAAATGACGTTTTGGTGTACACTTTAGAAAATATATCCAATACTGCATTATATTATGACAATGTATTAAGCGGCAAATTGCATACAAATTGTTGTTGAAGACAAATAAATGTTTTTGTTGTGTTGTTGGGTGCCGTTTCAATTAACGTTGTTCAAACAGAACTGTACGATTTCATTTTTATAAGGCCTGATTTGAAGAATATACATAAAATAATCAATTATAAATTAAATATACTTACCCCTATCGTGGAACAGATACTCGACAGGTAGATTATATTACCTATATCGAAAATTCTAATTACTTAAAAGTATGTTTAGATTCATACATAGCAGTTTACTTATACATTCTTTATTCCGTATTTGTTATTAAAAATGTATATTCATCTCGATTTTTGATGCAATGAAAGTAACTCCACAATGTATCTTAACCATTTTTGTTGCATTCTTCGTGAATAGTTATCAAGATACCATGATTATTATTTTGTACGCCAGACGAGCGTTTCGTCTATATTAGACTCATCATTGACGCTTAAGTATGACATTGCAAAAACAGCTGAAAATTAAAAATCCTTGGAGATAAGACAAGCATAGTTGTGCCAGAAAAAAAAGTTTTCTCTCATAGTAGCAAAAATATTTGTTTATTTTAGGTAAGGCAAGCATAATTGTGACAGACATAGTTTAGTTATTCCTCAAACTAACAAACCTTTTATTTCTTTAAAATAAGGCAAGTATTGTCGTGCCATAAAGAATTAAGTTTTCCCTCATACTATCAAACCTTTTGTTGTCTCTTTGAGATAAGGCAAGCATAAATGTGACAGATATAATTTAGTTATCCTTCATACAAACAAACCTTTGTTTTTTATTAGATGAGGCAAGCATAGTTGTGCTAGAAAGAATTTAGTTTTCCCTCATATTAGCAAACCTTTTATCTCTTTGATATAGGCAGGCATAATTGTGACAGAAATAATTTAGTTTTCTCTCATACTAACAAACCTGTTGTTTCTTTGAGAGAGGGCAAGCATAATTTTGACAGAAAGAATTGTTTTCCCTCATACTAAACAACTTTTTGTTTCTTTGAGATCAGGCAAGCATAATTGTGGCAGAAATAATTTAGTTTCCCCTCATGCTAAAAAACCTTTTGATTCTTTGAGATGCGGCACTCATAATTGTGACAGAAATAATTTAGTTTTCCCTCATGCAAATACACCTTTTGTTTCATTTAGATTAGACGGACAAAGTTGTGGCAGGAAGAATTTAGTTTTCCCTCATACAAACCTTTCGTTTCTTTGAGATAAGGCAAGCATAGTTGTGCCAGGAATAATTTCGCCTTCTGGTTTACACTGACGCATCTGTCGTAATCCTCTTCCTTAGTTTCACTTACATTTGAAAACATGGCATAGCCTGCAATGTCAGCCTGAAACGTATTTACATATATGAGATATAGTCTTCTCATAGCTGAGTGGCGTTAGCTTTATTTTATATGCATAGAAAAAATAAATAATTATTTTATCTTTTCTCTTATTTTATGAGAACAAATCGTTTTGATACATTGTAAAACAAGATTAGTGTCATCATCTCAAATTTACTAGATGCAGTTACAATTTCAGCAGAAGTTTTATTGTTATGTTTTGCAATGGAAACCTAACTGATTCTATTCTTCTGTAATCAATTTCATCGATAACTTATCCCTGTATTTGTGTGGCAAAATGAATCGCTGTACTATCTCGTTTTCTTCTCTTTTTTTTTTTTGGTTGTCAAAACCTGAACGTTTTGTCACTACATGATAACACCTCTATGTAAATACAGATTCCGAAATATTTAAAAATCTACAAAATATTCAACCCTCAGTATGACTTTCTTTTAGAGAAACGAATGTTTTCGGTTCTGATGCTACTAAAGCGCTTTAGCTAAGCTTTACTTCTTTGTCATGTATTATTCGTGCAAGACATTCTGAATGATAAATTTTAATACAATTTGATTATATACTGTAAATTTAGAAATCAATGAGTGCATTTATTATTCCAATGTTGTCATTTAAGACTTAAATGCGAATCTAATTTTTACGAATTAGAGAAAAATCCTGTTTAATTCATATAAAATATTTCAAAATGCGAGGTAAAATGTTTGCGTTCACAATTCGGAAGCATTTTTCGCATTATTTAAAACCTCGCAATAATTTCTGAATTTACAGTATATATATCTATGTGAAGGTATGTCGTTGACAATCCTTTTTATTTATGTGACAGGGTTTACTACAAGTAGAACATGTTCATTTTAAATATTATTACTTTCAAACTGTATTTAGACGACTTAAACACCTTGACTAAAATTAGTTCAGCTCGTTTAATTCTCCCATTTTTTTAAAACAAAATATTATCTTTTATCCCTCGAAAAGAAAAAAAAAAATTCAATAATCTTGAACCAATCACTTCTCGGAAAAATGGTTGGATAAATAGCAGTTTGACAAACACTAATTTTGATCATTAAAAAACTTAATATTTCCTAAAAAATACAATGTGATTAAAACGATTAGCTGATTTTACAGAGTTATCTCCGTGTAGTGCCTCCGGGTGCGGGAATTTCTTGCTACATTGAAGACCTGTTGATGACCTTCCGCTGTTGTTTTTTCTATGGTCGGGTTGTTGTCTCTTTGACACATTCCCAATGTCCATTCTCAATTTCATTTGTTCCACCTTAATGATTCACATTTTGGAACAGTTTGATACGTTCCGGTTACAAAACTTTAAAATAGAGAGGTATCATTTCCAATGCTGGCACTATGTCATATACAAATAATGATTGTTTGTATCTATTTCATAATGGTGAATAAAAAAGTACATTTATATCATGTAAAACAAACCAATATATCCAATCTTCCAAATTTCTGTATCAGGCTCTTTACAATTTCTTCCCTGAAGGCAGATTGAGATAAATCTCCACTGCAAAACCCTATCTAATAAGAAAATATAATCATGCGTTTACATAAAATTGGATAATATACATGATATATAAGTACTTATAGCAGAAAGAGTTATCTACATGGTAAATTTGTTAAAAAAAACACAGAGAAAAAAAAAACAATTAACTCATTGAAAACAGCCATTATTATTTAACATTCCTATACAAATGGAATGCAAAACATTTCATTGGTGAATTACATTTGCGCGTATTAGGGATGTACTTTTGTTCTAGATTGCGCACAAGATTAAATATCATGTGTGCATTTTCATTTTACAAGTAAAGTAAACGACTACTATAAATACAGATCATTATTGAAAATATGAAGCCACTTTTAGAAAGTTAACATAAGGGTTCGTTTATCAGAGAACATATCCCAGGGAAACACACGTAGATAATTCAATATTTAATGATGCAATTCTAAGAACATCCGAATGGAAACAGGGTTAAGAGCTACCAATAATCAGCAAAAAAAGGCATGTCAAATTGAGCTTTAAGTGATTAATTTAAATATTTTGTATTTGTTTTTTCTAGTAATGGAATTCGTGTTACTGTATACTAGTAATAACAAAACAAACGAGCGTTTCCTGTTAGAAACTCCTGTTTCATCATGTGTATGCTGAGTAGCAAGGAGTCATTAACTATTATAACAAGGGTATGTACAATGTTTTACATATAAGCTAACATGTTATTTTTTTCATTGTTAACAATATCTCTCGTATTTTCGGATACATGAAAACCTATTTTCTGATTTACCACTGTTAACTTGTTCAACGAATCTGCTGAAATACATCAACAAGCTATGCGCAGACTTCTACAGACTTTGTTATGCGTCGAATTTCACAATTTTTGTTAATACATCTACATGACATGGCTATTTGTATTTACTTGGCACCGTTAATAAGGCATTATCCACGCGAATTTGTGTTTGTTCAATCATTAATGCAAGTGACATAGTGAAACAATAATTCTCTTTTAGAAGCCAGTTTGGTTAAATTTTGTCACCTTTTATTCAATCACTTAGTTAGAGATGTATTACGCATGAACCAGGCGTCTTCGGCTATCGAAGGGCAATAATGCCCATATTGCCAATATTGAAAGTGAAACTAGGGTAAACCATTTCGTTGACTAATTTGATCTCCAAAACTCATTCTTTTACAGGTAAAAACGATAATTAACATATTTGTTAAATATATAAAATGACATCAAACAGACCTAGACAAATCCTATTCCACGTTTCGCTATCTATTTATATCTAAGTTTATGTTGATATCGGGTTAAATGATCGTCGGCAGTCTTCGGGGGGGGGGGGGAGGGGGATGGGGGGGGGGAGGGCGCAACTCGATAGTTAATAAGATTGCATCTATGCTAAAGTACACTCGAAATGTGGGTACATGTTCCTATTGTCGAGTCCATGCATTGGTAATTCTTCACTTCAGACCATTTGTTTAGTTCGATATACCTTTTAGCAAATTATGAATCAAATTTTAGACTTTGACTCACTTCCGTGAAAATAAATTTGACAGATAATGCATGCCCCTTTAACAGGATTTTTTTTCTAATTTACTTTTCATTTTCAACTGCTACTGCGCATGCTTATTTTTATCTTCAGTTATGCACTTTGTAATGCAGAATATTTATCTTGGCTCATTATTCTGAACTGTGAAAAACCCATCCAGACCCCTCTTTTGATGTATATTTGGCTCATTATTCTCTACCCTGCTAATCTTCTCCAGACACCCATTTTGCTGTAGATTTTGCTCATAATTCTCTTATCTGTAAAACCATCCAGACCCCCATTTTGGTTTAGATTTGGCTCATTTCGGTCTACTCTGTAAATCCCCTCCAGACCCACATTTTGGTGTAGATTTGGCTCGTCACTTTTTACTCTGCAAAGCCGATCCAGACCCATATTTTGGTGTAGATTTGGCACTTACTTTCTACTCTGCAAAGCCCATACAGATCCTTGTTTTTGTGTAGATTTGGCTCATTACTTTCAACACTGTAAATCCCCTCCAGACCCCCATTTTGCTGTAGATTTGGATCATTATTCTCTTTAACAGTAAAACTAATCCAGACCCCTATTTTTCTGTAGATTTGGCTCATTATTCTGTACTCTGTAAAGCCCCTACAGACCCTCATTTTGATGTAGATTTGGATCATTATTCTCTAAACAGTAAAACCAATCCAGACCCCTATTTTGCCGTAGATTTGGCTCATTATTCTCTACACTGTAAAACCCACTCAGATCCCTTTCAGTCCCCAATTTAAATGTGTTTACGTAGGACTCAAATCTGTGCTGGGTTCCAGATCTATGGCAGATTCCAAATCCATGGTAAATATGACATCCCAAATCTATGGCCGTTTTTTTTTAAATCCTAATCTACGGCCAGTTTTGTTATTTTTAAATCTATGGCATATTTTTGTTGTTTCCCAATCTATGGCAAATCGTGTGCGAGTGTAGAACAAGGCAGTACATATACAATCACGGATTTGTCCTTAGTAAGTTGAAATTTACGACAACGGGAGCATGTATGTAAAATTTGTGAAATACAAATTCCATAGTGGTCAATCAAATCATAATGTCAACCATAAAACAATGTAGGAGTAATGTACCATAATACAGATTCTAATATGACGTTCTTCTTTAGCTTTGGATACAAAGCCATGTTCTAATTTGAATAGAACATGGGCTGCATATGATTCACGTCATAATTGAAATTGCAACATCAGATGAATTTTGAACAACGCCAAAGATCAAAATGGACATTTGTGTTGTTGTTGCTCGCTAGGAAATTAAATAAAAACATAAAAGTAAGTTTAAATGTTTCTGTTCTTTTTTATTGATAAGCTGTTGATTTTCTATAACGTTTTTGGTTCATCAAATCAAAATGGCGACAGTTCGAGCGTCTACTATAGATAGATATAGGAAGATGTGGTGTGAGTGCCAATGAGACAACTCTCCATCCAAATAACAATTTAAAAATTAAACCATTATAGGTTAAAGTACGGTCTTCAACACGGAGCCTTGGCTCACACCGAACAACAAGCTATAAAGGGCCCCAAAATTACTAGTGTAAAACCATTCAAACGGGAAAACCAACGGTCTATAGGTCCGCTTCGAGGTACAAAAGTTCAAAATACTCCTATTAGAATCGATATAGTTCTATCATGCCATGCTCTATTCTCATTTTAACATGGGTAGGCATTATATTTGTAAACATTTAATACCTCGCTAACGCTCGATATTAAGATATTAACAAATATAATGCCTACCCATGTTAAAATGAGCATAGAGCATGGCATGAAAGAATTATTTCTTAAATAAAAATCATCTTCTGCGGAGATCATTTACTAATATGTACATAGTACCTGTTTAATCCATTAAGTAAAACAACAAGAAAGAAAAAAGGAGGTCGCTTAACAAAGAAGAACGCAGTTTTATTATAACAAAAAAGTTTGATTTTTCTAATCATATTTATCTAAGCGTTAATTAATCTTTTTTTACTGGTCACCTGCAAATTTTTTTTCTGAGTATTTTAACACAAGACTTCAGGCGAATTATATGGCGTTATTTTATGGTGACGTTATGTTTTTTCTCTTTTCCCGAAATAACGTAATATTCATATTTGCAATAGATTTGATGAAAACAAAAATCTGCCACAGATTTGGAGAAAAACAAAGATCTGCCATAGATTTGAAGAAAACAAAAATCCGTCATAGATTTGGAGAAAACAAAAACCTGCCATAGATTTGATTTGTTTGGTGTTTGTAACGTCATATTTGTCATAGATGAGGAATCTGTCATAGATTTGAGTCCTAAATATTTGCCAATCATTATTATTCAATCTAGTATATGCTTTATTGAAAACATAGTAATTACAGTGTGAGCATTCTGGCCTCGATTGCGAGAGTTTTTTTTTAAAGCTTCCGACAAAGACCGCATGGTCGGCTCGGATGCACAATAACATGTGCAGGTAAGGTAATATATTCACGAGCCCTGTTATCTTGCAAACTGGTGACTATGCGATACAGGCTTTGCTAATTGGCAAAAGTCGTATGGTGACCTATAGTTGTTAATTATGTGCCATTGAACTCTTGTGGAGACTTTTTTCATTCATTGGCAATCATACCACATCTTCGTATTTTTATATTTTATAACATAAAAAGAAAAGAAAAGAAAAAAGAAGGGTCCATGTTCCTATCACGTTGACATCTTTAGTCCTAATATGCGTGTAACATTTGCTACTGGACGTTTAACGGTAATTTATTATTCATCCGTCAATACAGGTATGTCAATGTTATTTTATGAAACACTTAAAAATAAGATTGAGTATACATTTTGTAAAACTATTATCATGATCTTGATCAATGAGCGACAAAATTATTTTCATTCAAGATTTAAATAACTTACTTTATCGTCTGCTAAACCCTTTTCCATGCATTTCTGTTGTACGTTTTGCAATTTATCCTCTTCAAGAGCCACTAAATATAATCTGGCACCATGTTCTGCTAACTTATAAGCGGTGGCTTCCCCTATGCCAGAACTTGCTCCTAAAAGATTAGTATAAACACAATCTACAGGTGCAGAACTAGCCATTTAAAAAAGTGAAGGTTGCAACTTCCGCAACACCATGAAACGTTCACAAAAAATAGACATAAATAAATCGAATGATGGGGTTCTGACCCCCGGACTCTCCAACTTTTGAATCCGCTAGTCAGCTCCGCATGTTGTAAAATAACAATAATTTGAGGTGGGCATTTTTTTTTGGTCATTTTTTGCTGATGTCAAAACTCAAAGAGTTCTTTTGTGTCAGCCCACAACAAATTAATTGACAATTTAAAACAAATCATTAAGAGGATGACATACAGACGGTAACATAGTAAAAATATATAAAAAAAAGACAAACAGACAAACAACCGAATAAAAAGTACACTATTCTATATACAGAAACTAAATATTGAGCAACGTGAATAGCAAAAATGCAAGGGTCATCTCAAGTTCTCAGAAAATTTCAACATTTCCTGTACTGATAGAAACACCCGTCGTGATGCTCCTGTTATATTCTTTGTTAATCATATCTAGTCATAAGGCATCGTTCAATAACAGATTGATAAGTTAACGTTTGTAGAATTTGGAGATTGTTTATAAAAGAGGCACGAAAGATACCAAAGGGACAGTTAAACTCATAAATCTAAAACAAACTGACAACGCCATGGCTAAAAATGAAAAAGACAAACAGACAAACAATAGTACACATGACACAACATAGAAAACCAAAGAATAAACAACACGAACCCCACCTAGGGGTGATCTCAGGTGCTTCGGAAGGGTAAGCAGATTCTGCTCCACATGTGGCACCCGTCGTGTTGCTTATGTGATATATAATTCTGTAGGTCTCATTCATGAAAGGGAAAGGGATTCTAGTTACGACGTAAGGAACATATCCGATATCATTTGTGAAACGGTTATTCCATACCGGTCCAGCAATCCTCTATCAAGAAAATCATGATAGGAAATGCATGCACGGGAATATCGTATCAATTAAGAGATATATACCCCGTATGCAGGTGCTGCTGGAATGTTGCTACTTAGAAATGGAAAGTTCACAATTGGAAAGCTAAAATCATCTCTTTTGTCGGAAAGTTTTGTTTTCAACCGACCCTCATTGTCAATTTCTAGATGTATGTCAAAATATGAAGCCGACTTAACTGTATCTGTAGTATCCTTTATCTCTAGGTAAATGGGATAGATGCGTTCCACATAGTCACCAAATTTTGAATTATTTAGCGAAAGAACATCTTCTATATAGCGGAAAGTAGAGTTAAAGGATATTGCTAACTTCTTATCTTTCTTCCTAAGAAGTTCCTGCATGAAGTCAGCCTTCTTATAATGAAGAAAGAAATCGGCAAGTAGAGGGGCAAAGTTTGTTCCCATTGGAATGCCGACAGTCTGTTGAAAAACACGTCCTCCGAACGTAACAAATATGTTGTCAATCAAAAAATCAAGCATCTTGATAATATCAGTTTCAGAGAATTTTTAGTTTGAATCAGAGTGATCCTTTACAAAGTAGGATTTATTCCTTCCTAAGACACGATACTTGTATAAGATTGACATTTGCGTAGGTCTATCGCAAAAAAATGCACTTGAATACCGCTCGGTGTTTTAGATTTATTTTTTCTTTTTTTGAAATTTGGAAAAAAAGTGTTATTAAAACTATTTAAAACATTTGCTTAATCATGTTTATACTATAATTTGTACTTCTTGACACATATCAGTATTCATTACATAGTGAAACTTGATTCAACCGAACCTCTTCGGGACTTAACATTTAGTTCGGTTTTGGCCGATGTTCGGTTTTATCAGGTTCATAACGCATACAATTTAACATGACGGTGCTTAAGAACATGTTTGGTTTAGACAGGTTGTCACTTTGTGCAGGAGTCGGTTTAGTCAAGTTTCACTGTACTATTATTGCACCTTTGTTTGCCATGTTGTTATAATTTAATTATGTTCACACTTTTATTGTTTGTTGAAGTATTGTACTTCATACACCATGAGGGGGCTTTAGTGAAATAAAATGTCTTATGTCTTATGACTTTCATAACAGAAAAAAAATAACAGTAGATATACGTATACTGATTTTGTTCTGTTTAAACGTTGTTATGTCTGGATTAATGCAGCTTTTCAGTCCAATTGAAATAAAACATAAAACCGAGACACATGTTAAATTACTCATATCAGCGGCTAACAATTACATTGGAAACCAGCGATATTTATAGATTATCGCTGATCATCTCAACGAGATTGATTTTCTCGCTTGAGCCGGTGGAAGCGAGAAAATCAATCCAGTTGAGATGAACTCAACCCTATCTATCGCTATTTTACCTATAACGACGTTGTCAATTTTATATTCTAACATGACGTCCTTCAAACGCTTTGAGTACACACCCATGGTAAAATATAAATATATTTCATGGGCTGTTACCCATTGTATCCCCACGTCATATGTTTTTTTTTTATGAACGAGCGACTCGACGTCATAGAACAATGACGTCAGAATATAAGTAATTTACGGGAAAATAAATGCTTGTGAAACGGAAAATCATCACAACAAAGAAACGTAAACAAACGATGCTAAAATGGGATATAAGCGATTTTTTTAAACATATAAAACATATAATTAAATAATCATGTTTAAATTCATCCAAAACTATCTAAATACGTTATTGTCAATAGTTTAAGCATGTCACTAATTCTGTTTGCTCCGTTCTTTTACGCCAATCTAATAGTGCGTTTATTTATGGGAACGGCAAATATTTGCCCCCACCTAGAGCGCTTCGATCCAAAAGAATTGCCGTATTTGTCCTATTAGAATCGAAATAAATTATGGGGGCTATCGCTCAGGGTAAAATATTTGTCATAAAGGGCCAACCCGTGGTAAAATCACGATATATTCAAGCCCCCATGAATTATTTCTTAATTAATTTCATTAGCAACGCCAAAGTGCCTCCTTAGTTTCTAGCGATGATCTTCCATCTCACGCGAGTAGCATATGAAAAGTTATTACAATAAAGATCAAAGGCAAAATGAAAAATATAGCGGTATATTCAAATTTAGGAAGAGATATAACAATGAAATGAATTTTCATTCGTACAATATTTGAGGGTGGGGGGTGGGGGGGGGGGGGTCTTTCATATTTGTATTCTTTCAATTTCTAGGCCATTTTGCAATATATTCTTTAAACTTTTTTAACTATTATTCTCTATTATTCATATTTAAGAACCTTATTATTCTCTATTCTTTATATATAAGAACTTTGTTATTCTCTATTCTTTTCTTTTTGTCCATTGTTACTTTATTTTTTATATTTACCCTTTATCATTCTCTATTCTGTAAACCCCCGTCCGTACCCTCAAATTTAATATGAAACGAGTGTTCAGCTTATTAAAAAGATTAATATCATAATTTCTTTAACATTTGTGACTAAACTAGAATTAAATTTCTCGCGTGATTTTGAATTGATGTCTCCTTGTATTTGTATGACAAGGTAATCATTATCGCTAAGGACGTCTCTCGGTCAGTCCGTAATTAATCTTTTACTATGAAATAATAGATACACATATACATTATATTGTACACATTTAATAATTTTCACAATGTTTTAGAAAAGTTCAACGTATAGAAGAACATTATTCCTACCTGTAACAAGGACAACTTTATCTTTGAAGCTAGACATGTTTTTCGGTCAGAAATTGTCTGAGATAATACAAAAGATTTTAAAATAAAAGATCAATTCACCTCGCGTTCATCTAATTAACGTATCGTATGATACACCATGAGCATCTAGATAACTTATCGTATCATTCACCAAACACTTGGTGCACATCAATGTTACCCTACATAAAACATGCATAAAAGTCTCTGACCTTTATTTTCGTTTTGTCAATATCAAGGAGCAATTTAACTGTAACACAATGCGTGTATAAATGTAACATGGTACGTAAGAATATCTGATGAAATATGTGCAGCTAGAAGCTTTTCTGTAGTTAATTTAGATAACGATCCCCGAACGTGTAGCTAGAATCTCTTCTGTAATAAATCTTGTTACTGGACATGGCACTAAACAAGAAATATCTTTAAAAAAGATATCCGACGTATTTAAATTTGATTATATGTTTAAAAGTATCATTTCGATAACCTTCAGAAGCACAATGACTTAATGATGCAGGACAATTTGGCTTTCTGTTTACATTCACAAAAACCACGCGGAAATCTCACATGCGTAGGTGCGTTCTAAAATTCATGTACGTTCGTACAACAAAGTTTACATTAAAAATTATATAATTGTCTCCCGAATAAACAGCGGTTATGGATGCAAAGAAACAGTATTTCAATAAAAATATAAATCTTTGTAAGATATAGGTCAACTATAGTTTTTCACTTGCTTTCCATCACGATATAATTAACGAGACGTTTTTTTCAAACACAACCAAATCACCCACCATGACAGCATTTTGTCCAATCACAGAAATGATATTCGAGCATGCGTATTCTGTTACCATAGTTTAGCGTCCTTAAGTTCAAAGGGCACAAACCGAAACTACCGACCAGGGATGGGGTAATCGTAATCTGTAATCGTAATCGATTGTAGTCTGTAATCGAGGTCCTTTTCGATTACATGTAATCGTAATTTAATCGATTACAGCAAGAAATTGGATGTAATCCCTGATTACTTTCGATTACATTTCGATTACTTAGTTTTAGTAAAATAATTTGATGAAAAACAACCTATTTCAGAGGAAATATGTATGTTATTACTTTGAAGTACAGATAAAATATTATGCAACACCAATACTTGAGAGTTAAGCAACTGCCGTATTTCTATCTATTGTCTCAAGCTGCATTGTGAGCAACCAGATCCCCTACCTCAATTTACTTTATATCTAGCTTTTTAAAACAAATGAATGTATATGCTTGTCATTAATTGAAGAGCTTTAATATTAAAATAATGAAATAGATTTGAAATAATAAAATAGATCTTAAATAAGAAATGTGTCTGACTTTTGTTAGTTCTGTACTACATTTTTAAAAGTAGTTAGTTTAGTTGTATTATATTTCCTGAAAACATCATTTTCAATCAGAGTTGAAATTAAAGCTTAGGATAGATAATCAGTTGATTTCTTAAATGTAATGATATACATGTACATGTATATAAATTGAATTTAAAGAATGAAAAATCCCTTTAACATTAATGAATCAATGGCAATGCATTGCAATACTTTTTTAGAAATAGATACATGCATCCCTTTGACACTATAAATATATTTTGTATATAATTTGATTGTAGAAGTCAACAAATCTTGACAACATTCTTGCCTTTCCTAATAAGATGATCAAAGTCTTCTAATCAATAACAAACATAGCTTGTTTTTATTTCAATTATCTTATGTCTAATTAAGAAGGACATTTACAGTATTTAGACATAGGTTATAAATTGTACTCCAGTGGCAGTAAAACCATTTGTAATTAGGGTGGTTATCCAAACAAAAGGTTTAAATTATGCATGTCATTATAAAAATAAATTTTGATCTAAAAAATAAGCTGAACTAATTAATTATTCTACTTTTTTATATTTCCTTAAACATTATAATTAACTACGCTAAAACATTTTTTTAAGAGTTAATACAAAAAGCTTACTGAAGTCAGTAAGAAAGCAATTTTTTTTAAAAATAATTAGTTATGAATAAGTGATTGATGCAATGCAATGACATCTTTAATTTATGTTGAAATTAAAAATTTCCAGATTTTTTGAATATTTCTAATCTTCATTAAGAGACTTGAACTAAACAATAACAGCTATTAACTTATACTTGTGAAACAATGCTTTAAATGATGCATTTGGTAAAGTTCTTAATTTCCACTATACAAATGTTGAGCAATATAATTGTGTTTGTTCATGTTATTTTTTTTGTGAAATGTTGAGCATGTTATTGACAGTAATCGAAAAGTTATGTAATTACTTTTGATAAAGTGATCGATTGTAATCGATTACATACTTAAATTTGAGTAATCGATTATTAATTTGTCAGTAATCGTGCCCATCCCTGCTATCGACTACGTCGGAAAAAGGCAAAATGAGTATACCGCTGTTTAAAAACTCATAAATCGATAGAAAAAAAAATCCGGATTACAAACTAAAACTGAGGTAAACGCATTACATATAAGAGGAGAACAATGACACAACATTAAAATGTAACACAAACAGAAACGATCGAAGCATGAGACAAAATCCGATGAGAATAAAAAATATAACATCAAAACTAAATACATAATAGAAAAGTACCGTGACACGTCTTATGATAATGTGAATTCACACTCAAATATAAGAAGAAACAAACGACATAAAGGAAACACAACGTTAAAATGTAACCCACACAGAAACGAACTACAAACAAATGTATAATATAATAATGGCCATATTCCTGACTTGGGTTAGGAATTTAAAAAAAAAACAACATTTTTACCCGGATAAAATATTTTCAAGCCATTTAATGTTTTTTTTTTTAAATGTATGAATGGACTCGCGCCAGATTATCTAACAAGTAAATTTACTGCGTGCAGTGATCTATATAGATATTCTCTTAGGTCAACAACATCTCGACATCTTCATGTACCAAGGCCAAAGTCTGAATACTTCAAAAAGACTTTTCAATATTCTGGTATAATCACTTGGAATAATTTGCCAAATGATATAAAGGATATAAGACATATCGAAAGCTTTAAGATGAAATGCGCTATCTCTTTATCATAAAACAAATTGAGTAGACAAACTTTTTTAGGACATTCTTGCCATGCTAGTTCTACAGTCTGTGTTTATGCTTGTGTATTATATATATATTTTGTAATTGTGTACATATTTATTTGTTATTGTTCTATATGCATTGTTATATGAATTATTCATTTAAATGTGTGAAAGCCTTGTGTGAGATTAACAATTGTATGTTAAATGAGTCACCTTCGTTAAATAAAGAATTTATTATTATTATTATTATTATTATTAAATGGTGGGTTGAACCTGGTGTTTTGGCATACCAAACCTCCCGCTTTAAAGGCAATGTTAAATATAACATTAAGATGACAACACAACATAACAGGACTACAATGCAAATAAAGAGGAGAACATATAGGACAAAGAAAGATACGAATAATAGCTAACAAAAGGCATCAGGTTTAAAATTCAATAAGTGCCTTTCGTTCACACAAGACTTTACTAGTGACAACCAGACACAAAAAATCGAAAGCCAAAACATGTACAGGCACTGAGGAAAAGTTTTTAAAAAGTTGTGCCAAATGCGGTTAGGGTTTTCTGATTGGGACATACATGTAGCCACATAAAGATTTTTACGTGATAAAACACTCCTCTCGTAACCTAGGATACAAGTGTAACAGAACAACATAAGAACAAACTATGAAATAATTTGAAAGGGTTTGACTGAAAGATCAGCACGAAACGAATAGAAAAAAATCAAACAAAGTACCGATCAACGAGTTCTCGCAGTCACTGAAAGTAATTTGATTTTTTTTATAAATAAACCATCATGAGGTTCACACATAAAAATTACAGGGATCTTTTTCACTTGATTTTTTCAAAATAAATTATTCTAATAAAATCTAAATTTCTAAATTTGACTAACATCATGAAAAATGCTATTTGTTTGTGTGTGAAACTCACTTGAATATGTTTACGTGAGTTTCATGTATAAGCTCGTGTGATGTGAATTTCACGTACATGTGTACCTAGACTAAAATACTCATCAGTACAAATTCAACGAACTTAGTGTAAAGACGCCTGACCCATATAACTGTCTGAGAGAAAAAAAATAACCGTAAGCAATGCCAAAATCCAAGTTTTGACATAATTTAGGAATAAAAACAAAATTGTCGAATATATGTGCTTACAAATGTAACTTTATCAAGTTACTATAACTTGAACTTCTTGTCAGATATCCGTATTGATTTAAGGAATGACTGTAATATTTGTTTCTGTCTATGAAGAAATAATATAACAAATGTAAAGCACACTGAAGAACGCACGAGTGGATTATTTACAATGTAACAGTGTGCACCACATTGTTTATGTAATTTCGAATAGACTGGCAAAATAGCAGTGTTCATGACTTTGTTGAGAAGGCAGATAGAAAATACTTTTAAAATAAAGCAATGCATTTTGAATTGCCAATGATTTACTGTTTGCAATAGCATGAATCGTTCTATATAATAGTGTTCTTATCTCGGGCATAATACAATGCCGTATTTAGCAAAACCTTTTCAACTTTTGATCTTCAGTGCTGTACAACTTTGTACTTTTTTCACTTTCGATCTTGTATATCTGGGCGTTATGTATTCGTGTTTAGTTTTCTGTAATTAGTTTTTACTTCAGTTTCATTATGTATATCTCTTTCATATTCATTTGTTAAAATTTACTGTTTGCAATAGTGTGAATTGTTTTATATAATATGAATGTTCTTATCCTGGGCATACAAACAATGCCGTATTTGGCAAAACCTTTTCAACTTTTGATCTTCAGTGCTGTACAATTTTGTATTTTTTTCGTCACTGGTGAGTCTCGTGTGGACTAGACGCGTTTTTGGCGTATTGAATTTAGGGATTTAAAATCTTTACATGGAAGGTTGTATTTATTTATTATCAGTAACAAAAAAATCATACACACAATGTAAAACGTTTGAAAACAAATTAATTAGTCTCATTCACTTTTAAAATCAAGTAATATTTGATGAAAACACTACAGTCTTTGTTATAACATTTTTGTGACGAGTTTCGTCTTCTTGTAAATCTGGTCTCCCATCTTGACCCACATCGGAAGTTTTAACATTAGGCCTTCCCAGTCTTCCGGATTATCTTTACATGAAAACACATGCACCTGAAATATAAAAAAAAATATAAGGAAAAATTTAAACGTCTTGGACGGAGTTAAATATTGGGGTAAACTATACAAATAATACAATCGCTTACAATGATATGGCAGGTTGTACCTGTGGTTACAGTGTCGACCAACATGTCAATTGTAAAATACAAACTTATCAATAATTGCGTATGAATAATTTTTGTAAAGAGAATAAGAATAAGAATAAAATTGTTTATTATAGTGTCACATATTGATTGAAACAAGACATTCACACAATATACATATACATACATACAACAATCAATATCCAGCCAAAAAATGACTTATGAGACACTTGATTCTTAAAACCAAAATATATACAAAAATATAATATTTAAACTTGTAAGTAATCACATAAAAGTTTTATCTAAATGGAACAAGTAGCTATACAAATAATATATATAAATAAATGCATTAAAAATTGATGAATGAAAAATATTACTGTAAAAATAGTTTTATATAAATAATTCTTAGTTTAAAAAGAAAAAAAAAAAAAAAAAAAAGATATGTATTAACTATGAAATATGAAATACTATAAAATTGGGTAAAAATCTTATAAATAAATGCATTAAAAATTGATGAATGAAAAATATTACTGTAAAAATAGTTTTCTACGTAAATAAAATTTATGTAAACATTTGCAAAAATAATACTGGATATTGGTACAATTCATAATTTCAATAAATTTTCTGTTTGTATTAAAATCTTCAAAGTTTTCAATAAGTTTTGAGCATTCATTAAACAAATTGTATCGAAGATCGTCATATAATGAGCATTCCATTAGAAAATGTTTTTCTGTTTCTATGCTGTTGGTTTCGCAAAGCACACATATTCGGTCTTCAATGGGTGTAGGCGGCCTGGAGTATCTTCCCGTCTCACACGCAAGTGGAAGTGAACCGGAGCGAAACAGAGCCATTGTACGTCGCTCAGTTTTGAAAATGTTCAAACGGACATATTGTTCGGTTTTCACACTTTGTTTGTATTGCCTATAAGTTCGTAATTTGTTTCCGTTCTGTGAGTTATGTCGATCATTAAAGACTTCCTCGTTCCATTCCGTGTTATCTAATACAGTTATTTTTTCGCTAATTGTACGCATTACAGTTTTTGTAGATACAGATAAATCGTACACAAGATCTCTCACATTTAGCAAATCAACAGTTTTGTGCACTTGGAAAGCCCAACCCTTTCTATACCTTGAAGTCCATTTAAGTATTTTAGTACAGTTTCTATGTAAGCACCCTTTTTTTAATGAAAATTATATTGTATTGATAGTTTCGACATTTGTTAGTGGATACATCAAATACCGGAACCTCATCCCGGCCTCGTTAACCGTTAGTAGTATATAATAACTTTTGTTAGAACTTGTTAGTTTAGTTTATCTGTAATACATACATTTATGAATTCTAATATATCCAACTAAATGTTAGTTAATTACACATATACATATACTACAATATAAACATACATAATTGCACATCATATACCTTTATAACTACGTAATTTTTCTTTCCGTATTTGAGCTTTACTTTTACATCCTTATAAGATAAAATCTACCTGACACATATTTGCTCCTTTAGAAAAATTTTACTCGGTAAACACTTTTCTCGGAAAGAGTCGAGCCTCAAAAAACAAAAAAGAAGTAATACGATACTGAACACAACAAATACTCTAAGACTAGTACTTTAACCTCATGCAAATGCATGCTTTTATTTGCTGAAGGTGTTTTAGTAATTTAATTAAGGTTAAAACCCAGGTTGAGGTCTGTAAAAAGTAAAATCACAAAAATACAGAACTCAGAGAAATATCAAATCGGAAATTCCATAATCATTTAAAGCGCTAAGTGTCATCAAATTCCGTTATTTTTACAATGATAGAGTTATGTGTACATACAGGACATGAACGTTAGGATTATGGTTTGATTCAGCATACATAGTTATATTTGAGTTTTTACCCCTTACTTAAGGTGGTACCCAACACTTTCACTAAAATTAATTTGGCTCGTTTAATTTTCAAAAAAAATTGTCAAAGTATTTAATTTTGACCCTTTAACAAAACTATAAAAAATTCAAAAAATTTGAACCAACCCTTTTGTCCAAAAAATTCACTGGTTATATAGCAGTTTGACAAACACCAATTTTGATCATTGAGAAGTTTTATATTCCTTTTACAACACAACGTCATTAAAACGTTTAGCTAACTTTATAGAGTTAGTTCCCTGTACAGTCCTTGGATGGTGTAAACTTCCCACTAACATCATACACCATAACACCATACACCATACACCATTACACCATACACCTTGTACCATTACACCAAACACGTTACACCTTTGCACCATACACCTTACACATTACACCATACACCATGACCCATTCTATCTACACGATTCGAAATTACCCATATAGCAATTAAATTTCCAATATTAAGATTATTATTATTGTTTATGTTTACAATTTGAAAAAACAAAATAAAAAAACTTCGTTTTCAACTAATAAAATGTCGTACACCATCATTCACACCATTCCCAATCACACGTTCCACAATCACACCATTCCCCATACACCATTACACCATTCCCCTTACACCATACACCATAGCACCATACACCTTACACCATTGCACCATACACCATACACCATTACACCATACACGTTTTTTGTGGAAGTTTACACCATCCAAGGGCTGTAGTGTTAGGTTCCACCTTAACAAAAGGTTATAACAAATGCTATAGAACCAAAATTTACAAACTGTGTTTAATTGGTATCAAACCAAAAGTTTAAAATAAGAACACTGGTACTTCAAATTATGTGAATTTGAAAGACAGACGAAATAATAGTCTAAAGCAATGAAATGTATTCAGCAGTGGAACTACTGAATCACAATCATATAAACCAATCTACACGACACTGGTTTCTTATCTACATGTAGTATTCGTTTTGGTACATTAAAGATTAAAGGTTTTGGAGAGGGAAATTATTAAAAAAAACATACTTTTCTTTCACCAAGTACTTTGAAAATTTCAATTTCGAATTGTCCGTTACTGCGTTGTTCTAAGACTGAAGCTGCTTCGTCTCGCCAATATTCCAAAAATTGTTCTAAAGGTATACCTGTCAATCATACAAAAATAAATACGTAAAGTCAACAGGGACAATTTCACCATAAACAAAGTAGTACATTGCAACTTGCCTTTTTGATTCAGATTTATATCGCAAATATTCTTTCTTTTATAACTTATTTTTATTCTTCATGAATTAACAAGTACTAACATATATTTGTCTTGTGACACAATAAGCAAGAAAGTGAAATGAATAAGCATTATAGGCATTCTATGAAATAACACTTTGAAATCTATGGATTAAGTATAGTAATAACATTTTCATTGATAAAGTAACAGTAGTGCAAGGCATATATGAGCATACATATGGTATTGTATAACAGTATACAAATAATTTCAAATGCTCACATACATATATGATTAAATATTATTAACGCAAATATTCTAATCTAAAATAATGTTTAATATATGTAAGTACGTAGCCACATTCAATTATTTTACTTTCTTAAATAAAACTTATTTGTCTAATCATTATTAAACTGCTACTCGTTTGGGAGGCTTAAACATGTAGTTTATGTTGCAATTGCCCTACCGTTGTCAAATTTGAAATATTATACCAGCTTGGATCGGTTAGGGCATTTTGATTTTTTGTTTGTTTAGGGACTTCTCTCCATGCAGGTATAACATCTCTATTGTCACAACCTTTGGAAATTAAGAGTTGTGCCAGTTCACATCGCAAATAACTATGTTCATTTGGCATATTTTTGTAATCTTTGCGCCGTGTTTGAAAATTTTAAAAATATACCAGCAATGGTGTCCGCTTAAATTGTATAAACTTTCAAGATTTTGATAGTGTCTCAATTTGAATATATTGACATGATTCATTTCACATCGTGCTATTACCGAAGAAAGATATCTGTTATCGGAAATATCTAATATTTGTTCATTTTATATAGTTATTTAATGGCGATGTTGTACCCTTTTTGGTTTGTTATATATTATATTTTGTAGTGTACAGAATCATATTACATGATCCATCTCCCTGTAAGATTAATCGTTGACTATTTATTCAGTCATTTTTGTACCAGAAACCTTAATCAATTTCTACAAACTTAAAATCAATCAGTCTTGTACATATAAGGGAAAGAAAGGGGAAAGATACCAAAGTGACATTCAAACGCACAAGTTGAAAATAAACTGACAGTGTCATGGTACAATAGGTAAAAAGACCGTTGACAAACATCATTACAGAGAGCATAAGAGAGGACAAAGGAATAATAATTAATAAGGAAAGTCAAACGGTTACATTATTTTCTTTATTATAGAAACAGAGGTCAACGGAAACTAAATTAATCTTAATAGCGAGTAAAACAGTTACTGAGGGCATATACCAGACGCAATAGATACAGTGGAGATCACTTCTAATCTCTCATTAGAACTGTCAGAATAATATGTCATATAACAGTTCTTCCCTAGAACTGTTTTACTAGAACTATTAGAAAAAGTTCTAGGTAGAACTGATCGTAGAACAGTTACTGTTCTAGTCGTAGAATTTATCTAGCTGTAGAACTATTCTAGTCGTAGACTTGACCAAAGATTAGGTAGAACTGTTCTGGGGTAGAACTGTCAAAATAAGTTATATATTTAAAACTGTCTAAATCAGTTCTATGTAGGACAGATCAATTCAGTTGTAGATTAGAACTGTCCTAGCTAGAACTGTCTTAATGATACCAGGATGACAGTTCTACAAACTGCCATAGAACAGATTATTTCATATTTGATTAGAAGTTAGAAGCGATCTCCACTGTACGGTAATTTTAATTTACCATGATGTTCTAGTGTAACTTCAAACCAGGTGACATATTTTCCTGTCAATTTCCTTGGAGCTGGTCCTGTGAACTTTTCATCAACGCCTAAAAGCCTTGCCCATCTTTCATAACTGGTAAGAGGTGTGCATGTCACGGTAAAGGGACCAGAAACCATTAAGGTTGAAGTGACCGTATCCAAAACTGTAGCATCTTCTACTTCAAGAACTATAAAAAAAAAAGATTGTATTTAACTTTCCATGCTCATACGCGCATGCGTGCACACACACACACACTCACTCACACACATAATATATAGCTATCACGTAATGAATTGGAAAGTTGAAAAAAAAAATAAGGAATAAAAAAAACCAGTAGTATCTTAATTATTTTAACAACTTTTTAAGTGGTTACTATAATAAAGTGCAATAATGTATGAATGTACATGTATAACGTAGATGCGCTTTTGTTGTGGAAGGAAGAGAAGCGACACATAAAATGATGTCTTCTCGTTTTAACAATAGTATAGATAATAGAAAAAATGTGAGCACATTCACCGCTTCTAAAAGATGCATTATATTCTAATTATCCCATTCACGGCTGCAATCATGATGTTTCGGGTTAAATTATAAGCTTTAGCTTATTTTTTACTCAGACTGTATACGTTTTCACGGGGAATATGTGTCCAGTCATGCATGTTGCATGTTTTACGGGAATTTAATATGATTTGATAGCGGCAATTCAAACCAGAATAGTATGACATAAGAAAGGTAAAACTAAAAACTTACTCGCAACAATTTTGGCTTCCCCAATAACCTGAAAATATTTAATTTTTAATTTTGTAATAATCAAGTTGTAAGTATGAGGATTTTGATTGGTTGTCCTTTATTTCTATATTCTTTTATTTTTGTGCCTTTTGTTTTCTATTCTTTATATTTGTTTACCATTCTTTTTATTTGTATATTGGAGCACCTTAAAATTCTCTTCTATTTATTTTTTTTTACATTTATTTTGTATTTTCAACATTATTTAGGTGCAGAACAAAAATAAAATCATTTCCTTTCAAATATTTAATAGAAAATTCTGACAAAAGTGCTCGACCCAATGTCTCACATACCGATAGACGAACAGACGGACGGAAAAGAGAGGTTTTATATTTCCAGTTGGTGAGGCAGTAAAAAATCAAATAAATATATTGTTAACTAAATGTTCACAATAAACACTACATAAAAACTGTGGAATAACTTGAAAGGGTGAACCAGTCCCATCTATCGTTTGTACAAAGTCAGGAAAATGGGAATTGTTATCTTATAGTTCGTTTCATTGTGTGTTGAATTGTCGTTTGGTTTTTGTTGCACTTTAGGTTTTCTTTGTTTCCTTGTTTTCGTCTTTTATTTTATTGTTTTCCTCAATTTTAGTTTGTTACCCGGGTTTGTTATTACTCAATCGTTATATGACTTTCGAACAGCCGTATAATACTGTTGTTTTTATTTGTAGACATATGCTGTTTTATTTTAGATTTAAATTATCCCATTGACTGGGACAGATTAGGTGAACGTGTGTCTGTAACGACCATTGCTCACTTCTTACTTATTATAGAATTTAAACTGTGGGGTCACCAAAGGTTCTTAACGCCTTTAATAATAAGATAATTCGAAAAATTATTCAGGAATAACCTTTATGTTTTGATTTATAATATTGATATAAATCAACACATCGTATTATTCCGGATTCGTTTTTCGAATTGCTTTTTTAAGGTGTTGAGAACCTTTGGTGACCCCACAGATTCAGTGTCTTCAACAAGTACATAGTGAGCAGTGATTGTTACCGACAAACGTTCACCTAATCTGTCCTAGTCAATGGGATAATTTAGGTCGTCAATCAATGGCTAGGACCACACTGTTTTGAATATGATTAGATCTTGTTTTCTATTTATCTATTTTTTATTTTTATTTTTTCACTTTTTTGGTTGGTGAATTAGGAGAGGGGGGTCATTCTCGTTTGATTTTCGTGTTGTTGTCCCCGTAGTATCTTGTTGGTTTTGGCTTATCTTGAATAAACTAACCGCTGGGTGTCTTTAAGGTAACATATCAAACATACATAATTAAAACAGCATCAAAATTTTAAAAACAAATTTATCAAACACTATAATGTAAATAATGTAATGACTGTTCTTGACTTCATGGTTCTAAGATTATAACACTACCTCTTAGGAAGAACACTATCAAACACACGTCTTATATTAAAGATTTCATAACAGTAGTTTACTAACAGCTTACATCTTACCTTGAATTTAAATATTGCATATTTTTCGATTTTACGGCTTGCCTCTGGTATGAGTGATTCAAAAGTTGCTCCGTTTATTTTATTTATTTCAATTGACATGAAAAACTGCATTAGTCGAGACATGACAGCCTAGAAACAAAAAGCAGTCACAATATCTATATCTACTGTTATTTTTTCTGTTATGAGAGTCATTTCATTAGACATTTATATATAAGACATAATATTTCACATATCAATAAAGCCCCATAATTGGGTATGTGAGTACACAAATAACAAAATGAAGTAGGAATATATTCACATTAGAACATTGTAAACAAATTATCAATATTAGGGAGCTACCATATAATTTTTAGGGGAGGGGGCTAGGATGAAAAATTTTGTCCTGCATTTTTTTTAGCTGTAATCTCTGTCCTGCCTTTTTATTTTTCACTCTGTTCGGTCCTGCCTTTTTTTTAACTCAAAACTCCTGTCCTGCCTATTTTTTCAAATTTCATCCTAGCTCCCCCCCCCCCCCCCCCCCCCCCCCCGCCCCCCATTAAAATCAAATGGTAGCTCCCTTAGTATAACTATATAATGAATTTTGATCTGTGACAGGAATACAAATTAAAGAAACGCGATTAAACACATGAATCAAAAGGTTTTAATAGTTTATAACATAAAAATAAAAATGTATTGATATAAATGGTAAATTATGTATATTTGACGTTGGTTGCCATTAGGACATGGGCCTCTGGCAGGCATGTTAAAATCGGTACCTACATGTTAATGTTATAATCATAGAATGAATGAAACCTCTAGGATTTAGATAATTTTGATTCATAGTGAATTTCATTTGGTAGTTAGGCCTCATTGTTTCTGATTTTTTTTGTCACAGGCATGGATGGCGGATATTGTTACAAGGAAGATTATGTGTAACAATATGATGGCGAATGTAACCCCATCTTTGATGGAATGGGTCAATAAGGTTTTTTTCATTTTAAACATACTACTAGAAAACACCCGCGAAATCGCGGGCATTCAGAGCGGAGTTTAAAGTATGTAAAGTGTTATTGGAACAAATTTCAAGTTGTAAAATATTGAATGACTGGAGAATTCAGCAAAAGTATCATAAGTCATAGCTAAAGGTTATTGGAGACAGGAAAATGTTTTTTTTTTTTATGCCTCCTCCTTTATTTCCAATATTCCCATTTTTTGGTTTTCTATCAATTTCAATATGAACATACATTTTGGTATGTTAAGAACATTCAAGTAAGGAGTCTGTAATTCAGTGGTTGTTGATTGTTTATGTGTTACATATTTGTTTTTCGTTCATTTTTTGTACATAAATAAGGCCGCTAGTTTTCAGGTTTGAATTGTTTTACATTGTCAGTTCGGGGCCTTTTAAAGCTGAGTATGCGGTATTGTCTTTGCTCGTTGTTGAAGGTCGTACGGTAACCTACAATTGTTAATATCTGTGTCATATTGGTCTCTTGTGGAGAGTTGTCTCAACAGGGCAATCATACCACATCTTCTTTTTTTATAATCAATGAATTTTGTAAAAAATTTAATGACTGGAGAATTTCGGAAAAGGTATCAAAAGTTCACATGAATATTTTTAGCGCTTATCTGTTTATTATGAACATTCATTACTATATAAATATAGTGTATTTACTTTCAATTCTAAGTTTACTAATCGATCCATAGTGATCATTCATATAAAATACAGACCCTCTCTATTTAATAAACTCTGTGACTGCCGTGGATAGTAAACTTGAAAATGAAAGCAGATAGAATTCTGAAAATACACTTTATTCTTTGTCAGGGACGTATATAAACTTTAGAGTCCTTGTTCTTTGTATAGTATGTTCAAAGTATACAGAAAAAAGCAAACCGGAAGTCTAATCCGACTTAAAATTTCGTCCAATGACGGGACAATATCCGGATGCCTTTTTTCTCGTTTTTCACCAAACATAACTCAATCTGAATAATCATATGAATGGATGACAAATGGCACTATGCACTGTACCTATAGGACACAGAGGCGTGTTGATCAATTAATTGTGGAAAGAAGAGAAGCGACAAACAAAATGAGGTCTTATCGTTTAATAGTATAGAAGATATAGGATGAACGGATCATATAAACCGGAGGGCAAATATGATACAAGCCCAAACGATAAAATATAAATAAGTCTAAATTGAAAACTACGTTCAAACCTATGATTGCGTTGGATAAAAACCGCAATTTTTATACGTGTGCATGTAAAACAAAGTTCGTTACAGTAGAAGGGTCTAAATACTGCACAAACAACATTTTCGAAAAGACCAAAAAAGTGAAAAAAAGTATATTGAAACAAATCACATTTGACTAACAACTGTATATATATATATATATATACATTGTACGCACTGTGATTGAATTAAATTATATTATATAATACGCACTGTGATTGAATTAAATTTCACTGCTGAAATTGACAAAACAAAAGCAAGGTCAGCGTTTTCTCTGTGTTAAGTAACGTGTGCAAGGAGTTCATAGTCTCATATACATTATATGATATGTTATCAAAAATCATCAAAATGATAGGCCATGGTAATTGATAAATTAAAGATATTTTGTGTTTGCACAGTCAGGCTTTTTTACCAACATCTTTCAGTTGAAAACAGCAAGATTAATATACTACTATAATTTATTTTCACTTTTCCTGATTTTTTTTATCTGAAGAAAAATATTTGAAAAATAACGCTTTTATCTCAAAGAGTTACCAGTTTAAACTTATTTAAGATTGAATAGACAAATGGTGTATTTTTCAATCATTTACATAGTTAGTGTCTCACTCTAATTCGACTCTTTTGAGAGAAAAAAAATTCAAGGTTGGGTGTAATTAAAAAAAAATGGATGAACAAGTTTGTGTTTTTTTAACAAGAAAACACTCAATCATAAACAACTGTTACAATAGTCTTGGCCTTATAAAGTAGTTTACATGTAAAACATGGCTAACTTCAGAGACAAAGTTGTCCTAGTAACAGGTAGGGATATATTATTTTCTGCTATACATTTTACTTATATTGAGACACTCGTCTGCTATAGTTTTTGTATAACCCGTGAAAATTATAAAGTTTGTTGTAAAATGTATAATGCATACTATGTGTTATATTTGTTTTACATATTTTAAAATAGATTACTTACGGGCGGATCGAGAGACGTCCTTGACGATAATGATAACCGTGTTGTACAAATTCAAGGACACATGAAGTCAACATTAAGCGGGAATTTATAACTGTAAATTCACAAATTATTGCGTGCATTTATTATTGCGATTTTGTCATTTTAGACTTAAATGCGATTTGAATTTTTATGATTTTCAGAAAAAAATCTGTTAAATTCATATAAAATATTTAAAAAAGCGAGTTTAAATTATTGCGTTTACAACTCTGTCGCATTTTTCGCAATAATACACACCTCGCATTAATTTCTGAATTTACAGTATTTATTTTATTAGTGTTCTCATATATCTTTATATTGAAAACAGAAGGACAATTCATTTATTTACCAATCTGATAATCTAATATTGTGTACTGCCTGATATGATTACCAACACATTTAACAGGAGCAACACTAAAGGTGATAATAGCAGAACCGGAAATGTTTACATGTTCTGAGAACCTGAAATGACCCTCAGTTTATTTGCTATTCGTATGCTAATATTAGGTAAATTGTAGTGTATATTTTTGAATTTTTTTTTCTAATTGTCTTTTTTACTATATATATCTGCCTGTCTTGAACTTCTACTTAATGGTTTGGGTTAAACTCACACCGTATTTGTAGACAGAAACGTACTCTGTGAATTGTGACATCAGTGAAAATTGAAAAAAAAATGGGGAAAAAACGATAACTCTAAATGTGTAGTTTTACGACAGGCAGAGTTCGTTGGCGGATCCAGAGTAGGGATGAGGAGGGGTATGGTGAGCATCCTGGTGTTGGAATCCTCTTATTCGATTTATTTATTTCTGATTTGATTCATTTTTATGCCCAACCTACGATAGAAGAGGGGCATTATGTTTTCTGGTCTGTGCGTCCGTTCGTCTAGCTGCATGTTACAGTTTTTTGTCGAGGTAGTTTTTTGATGAAGTTGAAGTCCAATCATCTTGAAACTTAGTCCACATGTTCCATACGATATAATCTTTCTAGTTTAAATGCAAAATTGGAGTTTTTACTCCATTTACACGGTCCATTGAACATAGAAAATTATAGTGCGAGTGGGGCATCCGTGTACTTGGGACACATTCTTGTTTAATTATGTGAAGGTGTCATGGTATCCCGGTAATTTTTTCCATTCCTTTTCAACACGCTTTGGTTTATATTAATATTTCAAGAGCAAGTTCTGGTATAGGAGAAGCCACCGCTCTAAAGTTAGCAGAACATGGTGCAAGATTATTTTTAGTGGCTCTTGAAGAAGACAAATTGCAAAATGTACAACAAAAATGCATGGAAAAGGGTTTAGATAAAGAAAAAGTAAGCTATGTAAATAATGTATATGGTATCTGATGTAAATAGTATTGTATCGCTTACTTCCATCATTTCAATATGATCACATGGTGATCTCACAAAACATGTTAAGCCCCGCCGCATTTTTGTGCCTGCCCCAAGTCAGGACCCTATGGCCTGTGTTAATCTTGTATGTTGTATTTATTTTATAAGTTTTGAGTTTATAGTATGGCGTCAATTTTCACTGAACTAGTTCAAATTTTTGTTTAGGGGCAAGTTGAACCTGTCTTCGGTGTGGGATTTTCTCGCTGTGTTGAAGATCCATTAACGTCTTTCGGCTGATTTTTGCTCTTTGGTCGGGTCTTTCCCCCTGACACATCCCCATTTTCATTCTAAATTTCATCAATCTGGTTTTCAAGTGTTTCATAGAATAACATTAACATTCCTGGATTTTATGATGAATGGAATACCGTTTTGCGTCCAGCGGCATATTTTACATACATATTACATGCATATTATGAAGAGAAGATTTCAATAAGATATGAACATTAACCTTATTTCTTTTCTTATCTGACACGCTAGTTTACAAGTGCTAGTGAATACATATTACCATACGCGGACATGGTTGGAGTTTATAAACTAGCTTGACCCAGCCACATTCTATATGTGCCTGTCCCAAGATAGGAGTCTGCAATTTAGTTGTTGCCGTTTGTTTATATATGAGAATAATGAACCAAATCTACAGCAGAATGAACATCAAAACAATACAAATGTAGAAAAAAATAAGGGGGAACGATTAGAAGTAACGAGTCGTTGAATTATAAAGATTTTGAGTCAGTTTATACACCAAAATCCGCCAATCAAAGTGTTTAATTTCATGTTTCGAGCATGCTTTTTGTGCTCCTAGCACTGAGCAAAGTTTTATGACTTCAACCCCTGAGAATCCTGGACAACAAATATACAATGAAACAAACATTCACCGTAAACAATTTAAGAATTCATAAATAATGGCCACCCATCCAGACCCTCTTGCTCTATAAACGTATTTTTCTATTTTTTGTCGATTGAATCCTTTCCCTTTAACGTTAACCACACTCTTTTATCAAATATTTTCGGCATTTCATTTTCGAAATTTGTACTTTTCAAAATTCAAATCTGGAAGCAAAGGTT